>NW_027040130.1:0-53055 GCF_034236695.1 Oncorhynchus nerka
TATGTTATATCAATAGTATTTATAGTGGACAGTAACCATGTTATATCAATAGTATTTATAGTAGACAGTAACCATGTTATATCAATAGTATTTATAGTGGACAGTAACCACACCATATCAATAGTATTTATAGTGGACAGTAACCATGTTATATCAATAGTATTTATAAATTGAACCCAGTAAACCATGTTATATCAAAGTATTTATAGTGGACAGTAACCATGTTATATCAATAGTATTTATAGTAGACAGTAACCATGTTATATCAATAGTATTTATAGTAGACAGTAACCATGTTATATCAATAGTATTTATAGTAGACAGTAACCACACCATGTTATATCAATAGTATTTATAGTAGACAGTAACCATGTTATATCAATAGTATTTATAGTAGACAGTAACCATGTTATATCAATAGTATTTATAGTGGACAGTAACCATGTTATATCAATAGTATTTATAGTAAACCAGTGACACACCATATATCAATAGTATTTATAAGTGGACAGTAACCACACCATGTTATATCAATAGTATTTATCAATGAAATTGGACAGTAACCATGTTATATCAATAGTATTTATAGTAGACAGTAACCATGTTATATCAATAGTATTTATAGTAGACAGTAACCATGTTATATCAATAGTATTTATAGTAGACAGTAACCATGTTATATCAATAGTATTTATAGTAGACAGTAACCACACCATATCAATAGTATTTAGTGGACAGTAACCACACAATAGTATTTATAGTAGACATGTTATATCAATAGTATTTATAGTGGACAGTAACCATGTTATATCAATAGTATTTATAGTAGACAGTAACCATGTTATATCAATAGTATTTATAGTGGACAGTAACCATGTTATATCAATAGTATTTATAGTAGACAGTAACCATGTTATATCAATAGTATTTATAGTAGACAGTAACCATGTTATATCAATAGTATTTATAGTAGACAGTAACCATGTTATATCAATAGTATTTATAGTAGACAGTAACCATGTTATATCAATAGTATTTATAGTGGACAGTAACCATGTTATATCAATAGTATTTATAGTAGACAGTAACCATGTTATATCAATAGTATTTATAGTGGACAGTAACCACACCATATCAATAGTATTTATAGTGGACAGTAACCATGTTATATCAATAGTATTTATAGTAGACAGTAACCATGTTATATCAATAGTATTTATAGTAGACAGTAACCATGTTATATCAATAGTATTTATAGTGGACAGTAACCATGTTATATCAATAGTATTTATAGTAGACAGTAACCATGTTATATCAATAGTATTTATAGTGGACAGTAACCATGTTATATCAATAGTATTTATAGTGGACAGTAACCATGTTATATCAATAGTATTTATAGTGGACAGTAACCATGTTATATCAATAGTATTTATAGTGGAGTAACCATGTTAGTAACCATGTTATATCAATAGTATTTATAGTGGACAGTAACCATGTTATATCAATAGTATTTATAGTGGACAGTAACCATGTTATATCAATAGTATTTATAGTGGACAGTAACCATGTTATATCAATAGTATTTATAGTAGACAGTAACCATGTTATATCAATAGTATTTATAGTAGGACAGTAACCATGTTATATCAATAGTATTTATAGTGGACAGTAACCATGTTATATCAATAGTATTTATAGTAGACAGTAAACCATGTTATATCAATAGTATTTATAGTAGACAGTAACCATGTTATATCAATAGTATTTATAGTAGACAGTAACCATGTTATATCAATAGTATTTATAGTAGACATGTTATATCAATAGTATTTATAGTAGACAGTAACCATGTTATATCAATAGTATTTATAGTAGACAGTAACCATGTTATATCAATAGTATTTATAGTGGACAGTAACCATGTTATATCAATAGTATTTATAGTGGACAGTAACCATGTTATATCAATAGTATTTATAGTAGACAGTAACCATGTTATATCAATAGTATTTATAGTAGACAGTAACCATGTTATATCAATAGTATTTATAGTGGACAGTAACCATGTTATATCAATAGTATTTATAGTAGACAGTAACCATGTTATATCAATAGTATTTATAGTGGACAGTAACCATGTTATATCAATAGTATTTATAGTAGACAGTAACCATGTTATATCAATAGTATTTATAGTGGACAGTAACCATGTTATATCAATAGTATTTATAGTGGACAGTAACCATGTTATATCAATAGTATTTATAGTAGACAGTAACCATGTTATATCAATAGTATTTATAGTGGACAGTAACCATGTTATATCAATAGTATTTATAGTAGACAGTAACCATGTTATATCAATAGTATTTATAGTGGACAGTAACCATGTTATATCAATAGTATTTATAGTAGACAGTAACCATGTTATATCAATAGTATTTATAGTGGACAGTAACCACACCATGTTATATCAATAGTATTTATAGTAGACAGTTAATCAATGTTATATCAATAGTATTTATAGTGGACAGTAACCATGTTATATCAATAGTATTTATAGTAGACAGTAACCACACCATGTTATATCAATAGTATTTATAGTAGACAGTAACCATGTTATATCAATAGTATTTATAGTGGACAGTAACCATGTTATATCAATAGTATTTATAGTGGACAGTAACCATGTTATATCAATAGTATTTATAGTGGACAGTAACCATGTTATATCAATAGTATTTATAGTAGACAGTAACCATGTTATATCAATAGTATTTATAGTGGACAGTAACCACACCATGTTATATCAATAGTATTTATAATTGGACAGTAACCACACCATGTTATATCAATAGTATTTATAGTAGACAGTAACCATGTTATATCAATAGTATTTATAGTGGACAGTAACCATGTTATATCAATAGTATTTATAGTGGACAGTAACCATGTTATATCAATAGTATTTATAGTGGACAGTAACCATGTTATATCAATAGTATTTATAGTAGACAGTAACCATGTTATATCAATAGTATTTATAGTGGACAGTAACCACACCATATCAATAGTATTTATAGTAGACAGTAACCATGTTATATCAATAGTATTTATAGTAGACAGTAACCATGTTATATCAATAGTATTTATAGTAGACAGTAACCACACCATGTTATATCAATAGTATTTATAGTGGACAGTAACCATGTTATATCAATAGTATTTATAGTAGACAGTAACCATGTTATATCAATAGTATTTATAGTGGACAGTAACCATGTATATCAATAGTATTTATAGTAGACAGTAACCATGTTATATCAATAGTATTTATAGTAGACAGTAACCATGTTATATCAATAGTATTTATAGTAGACAGTAACCACACCAATGTATTTATATCAATAGTATATTTATAGTGGACAGTAACCATGTTATATCAATAGTATTTATAGTGGACAGTAACCATGTTATATCAATAGTATTTATAGTAGACAGTAACCACACCATGTTATATCAATAGTATTTATAGTAGACAGTAACCATGTTATATCAATAGTATTTATAGTGGACAGTAACCATGTTATATCAATAGTATTTATAGTGGACAGTAACCATGTTATATCAATAGTATTTATAGTGGACAGTAACCATGTTATATCAATAGTATTTATAGTAGACAGTAACCATGTTATATCAATAGTATTTATAGTGGACAGTAACCATGTTATATCAATAGTATTTATAGTGGACAGTAACCATGTTATATCAATAGTATTTATAGTAGACAGTAACCATGTTATATCAATAGTATTTATAGTGGACAGTAACCACACCATGTTATATCAATAGTATTTATAGTAGACAGTAACCATGTTATATCAATAGTATTTATAGTGGACAGTAACCATGTTATATCAATAGTATTTATAGTGGACAGTAACAATAGTATTTATAGTGACATGTTATATCAATAGTATTTATAGTGGACAGTAACCATGTTATATCAATAGTATTTATAGTAGACAGTAACCATGTTATATCAATAGTATTTATAGTGGACAGTAACCATGTTATATCAATAGTATTTATAGTAGACAGTAACCATGTTATATCAATAGTATTTATAGTGGACAGTAACCATGTTATATCAATAGTATTTATAGTAGACAGTAACCATGTTATATCAATAGTATTTATAGTAGACAGTAACCATGTTATATCAATAGTATTTATAGTAGACAGTAACCACACCATGTTATATCAATAGTATTTATAGTAGACAGAAAGTTATATCAATAGTATTTATAGTAGACAGTAACCATGTTATATCAATAGTATTTATAGTGGACAGTAACCATGTTATATCAATAGTATTTATAGTAGACAGTAACCATGTTATATCAATAGTATTTATAGTAGACAGTAACCATGTTATATCAATAGTATTTATAGTGGACAGTAACCATGTTATATCAATAGTATTTATAGTGGACAGTAACCATGTTATATCAATAGTATTTATAGTAGAAAGTAACCATGTTATATCAATAGTATTTATAGTGGACAGTAACCATGTTATATCAATAGTATTTATAGTGGACAGTAACCATGTTATATCAATAGTATTTATAGTAGACAGTAACCATGTTATATCAATAGTATTTATAGTAGACAGTAACCATGTTATATCAATAGTATTTATAGTGGACAGTAACCATGTTTATCAATAGTATTTATAGTGGACAACCACAATAGTATTTATAGTGGACCCATGTTATATCAATAGTATTTATAGTAGACAGTAACCATGTTATATCAATAGTATTTATAGTAGACAGTAACCATGTTATATCAATAGTATTTATAGTAGACAGTAACCACACCATGTTATATCAATAGTATTTATAGTAGACAGTAACCATGTTATATCAATAGTATTTATAGTAGACAGTAACCATGTTATATCAATAGTATTTATAGTAGACAGTAACCATGTTATATCAATAGTATTTATAGTGGACAGTAACCATGTTATATCAATAGTATTTATAGTGGACAGTAACCATGTTATATCAATAGTATTTATAGTGGACAGTAACCATGTTATATCAATAGTATTTATAGTGGACAGTAACCATGTTATATCAATAGTATTTATAGTGGACAGTAACCATGTTATATCAATAGTATTTATAGTGGACAGTAACCATGTTATATCAATAGTATTTATAGTAGACAGTAACCATGTTATATCAATAGTATTTATAGTAGACAGTAACCATGTTATATCAATAGTATTTATAGTAGACATGTTATATCAATAGTATTTATAGTAGACAGTAACCATGTTATATCAATAGTATTTATAGTAGACAGTAACCATGTTATATCAATAGTATTTATAGTGGACAGTAACCACACCATGTTATATCAATAGTATTTATAGTAGACAGTAACCATGTTATATCAATAGTATTTATAGTGGACAGTAACCATGTTATATCAATAGTATTTATAGTGGACAGTAACCATGTTATATCAATAGTATTTATAGTAGACAGTAACCATGTTATATCAATAGTATTTATAGTGGACAGTAACCATGTTATATCAATAGTATTTATAGTGGACAGTAACCATGTTATATCAATAGTATTTATAGTAGACAGTAACCATGTTATATCAATAGTATTTATAGTAGACAGTAACCAATAGTATTTATAGTGGACAGTAACCATGTTATATCAATAGTATTTATAGTAGACAGTAACCATGTTATATCAATAGTATTTATAGTAGACAGTAACCATGTTATATCAATAGTATTTATAGTAGACAGTAACCATGTTATATCAATAGTATTTATAGTGGACAGTAACCATGTTATATCAATAGTATTTATAGTAGACATGTTATATCAATAGTATTTATAGTGGACAGTAACCATGTTATATCAATAGTATTTATAGTAGACAGTAACCATGTTATATCAATAGTATTTATAGTGGACAGTAACCACACCATGTTATATCAATAGTATTTATAGTAGACAGTAACCATGTTATATCAATAGTATTTATAGTGGACAGTAACCATGTTATATCAATAGTATTTATAGTGGACAGTAACCATGTTATATCAATAGTATTTATAGTGGATATCAATAGTAATAGTAGACCAACCATGTTATATCAATAGTATTTATAGTAGACAGTAACCATGTTATATCAATAGTATTTATAGTGGACAGTAACCATGTTATATCAATAGTATTTATAGTAGACAGTAACCATGTTATATCAATAGTATTTATAGTAGACAGTAACCACACCATGTTATATCAATAGTATTTATAGTAGACAGTAACCATGTTATATCAATAGTATTTATAGTGGACAGTAACCATGTTATATCAATAGTTATATCAATAGTATTTATAGTGGACAGTAACCATGTTATATCAATAGTATTTATAGTAGACAGTAACCACACCATGTTATATCAATAGTATTTATAGTGGACAGTAACCATGTTATATCAATAGTATTTATAGTGGACAGTAACCATGTTATATCAATAGTATTTATAGTAGACAGTAACCATGTTATATCAATAGTATTTATAGTAGACAGTAACCATGTTATATCAATAGTATTTATAGTGGACAGTAAATAGTATTTATAGTGGACCATGTTATATCAATAGTATTTATAGTAGACAGTAACCACACCATATCAATAGTATTTATAGTAGACAGTAACCATGTTATATCAATAGTATTTATAGTAGACAGTAACCATGTTATATCAATAGTATTTATAGTGGACAGTAACCATGTTATATCAATAGTATTTATAGTAGACAGTAACCATGTTATATCAATAGTATTTATAGTGGACAGTAACCATGTTATATCAATAGTATTTATAGTAGACAGTAACCATGTTATATCAATAGTATTTATAGTAGACAATAGTAAACCATGTTATATCAATAGTATTTATAGTGGACAGTAACCATGTTATATCAATAGTATTTATAGTGTAACCATATATCAATAGTATTTATAGTGGACAGTAACCATGTTATATCAATAGTATTTATAGTGGACAGTAACCATGTTATATCAATAGTATTTATAGTGGACAGTAACCATGTTATATCAATAGTATTTATAGTAGACAGTAACCATGTTATATCAATAGTATTTATAGTAGACAGTAACCATGTTATATCAATAGTATTTATAGTAGACATAACCATGTTATATCAATAGTATTTATAGTGACAGTAACCATGTTATATCAATAGTATTTATAGTAGACAGTAACCATGTTATATCAATAGTATTTATAGTGGACAGTAACCATGTTATATCAATAGTATTTATAGTAGACAGTAACCATGTTATATCAATAGTATTTATAGTGGACAGTAACCATGTTATATCAATAGTATTTATAGTGGACAGTAACCATGTTATATCAATAGTATTTATAGTGGACAGTAACCATGTTATATCAATAGTATTTATAGTAGACAGTAACCATGTTATATCAATAGTATTTATAGTAGACAGTAACCATGTTATATCAATAGTATTTATAGTAGACAGTAACCATGTTATATCAATAGTATTTATAGTAGACAGTAACCATGTTATATCAATAGTATTTATAGTAGACAGTAACCATGTTATATCAATAGTATTTATAGTGGACAGTAACCATGTTATATCAATAGTATTTATAGTAGACAGTAACCATGTTATATCAATAGTATTTATAGTGGACAGTAACCATGTTATATCAATAGTATTTATAGTGGACAGTAACCATGTTATATCAATAGTATTTATAGTGGACAGTAACCATGTTATATCAATAGTATTTATAGTAGACAGTAACCATGTTATATCAATAGTATTTATAGTGGACAGTAACCATGTTATATCAATAGTATTTATAGTGGACAGTAACCATGTTATATCAATAGTATTTATAGTGGACAGTAACCACACCATGTTATATCAATAGTATTTATAGTAGACAGTAACCATGTTATATCAATAGTATTTATAGTAGACAGTAACCATGTTATATCAATAGTATTTATAGTAGACAGTAACCATGTTATATCAATAGTATTTATAGTAGACAGTAACCATGTTATATCAATAGTATTTATAGTAGACAGTAACCATGTTATATCAATAGTATTTATAGTGACAGTAACCATGTTATATCAATAGTATTTATAGTAGACAGTAACCATGTTATATCAATAGTATTTATAGTAGACAGTAACCATGTTATATCAATAGTATTTATAGTGGACAGTAACCATGTTATATCAATAGTATTTATAGTGGACAGTAACCATGTTATATCAATAGTATTTATAGTAGGACAGTAATCAATAGTATTTATAGTGGACAGTAACCATGTTATATCAATAGTATTTATAGTGGACAGTAACCATGTTATATCAATAGTATTTATAGTGGACAGTAACCATGTTATATCAATAGTATTTATAGTAGACAGTAACCATGTTATATCAATAGTATTTATAGTGGACAGTAACCATGTTATATCAATAGTATTTATAGTGGACAGTAACCATGTTATATCAATAGTATTTATAGTGGACAGTAACCATGTTATATCAATAGTATTTATAGTGGACAGTAACCATGTTATATCAATAGTATTTATAGTAGACAGTGTTATATCAATAGTATTTATAGTAGACAGTAACCATGTTATATCAATAGTATTTATAGTAGACAGTAACCATGTTATATCAATAGTATTTATAGTGGACAGTAACCATGTTATATCAATAGTATTTATAGTAGACAGTAACCATGTTATATCAATAGTATTTATAGTAGACAGTAACCATGTTATATCAATAGTATTTATAGTAGACAGTAACCATGTTATATCAATAGTATTTATAGTGGAGACAGTAACCATGTTATATCAATAGTATTTATAGTAGACAGTAACCATGTTATATCAATAGTATTTATAGTGGACAGTAACCAGTTATATCAATAGTATTTATAGTAGACAATTATATCAATAGTATTTATAGTGGACAGTAACCATGTTATATCAATAGTATTTATAGTAGACAGTAACCATGTTATATCAATAGTATTTATAGTAGACAGTAACCATGTTATATCAATAGTATTTATAGTGGACAGTAACCATGTTATATCAATAGTATTTATAGTAGACAGTAACCATGTTATATCAATAGTATTTATAGTAGACAGTAACCACACCATGTTATATCAATAGTATTTATAGTAACAGTAACCATGTTATATCAATAGTATTTATAGTGGACAGTAAACCATGTTATATCAATAGTATTTATAGTAGACAGTAACCATGTTATATCAATAGTATTTATAGTAGACAGTAACCATGTTATATCAATAGTATTTATAGTGGACAGTAACCATGTTATATCAATAGTATTTATAGTGGACAGTAACCATGTTATATCAATAGTATTTATAGTGGACAGTAACCATGTTATATCAATAGTATTTATAGTAGACAGTAACCATGTTATATCACCATGTTATATCAATAGTATTTATAGTGGACAGTAACCATGTTATATCAATAGTATTTATAGTGACAGTAACCATGTTATATCAATAGTATTTATAGTAGACAGTAACCATGTTATATCAATAGTATTTATAGTGGACAGTAACCATGTTATATCAATAGTATTTATAGTAGACAGTAACCATGTTATATCAATAGTATTTATAGTAGACAGTAACCATGTTATATCAATAGTATTTATAGTAGACAGTAACCATGTTATATCAATAGTATTTATAGTGGACAGTAACCATGTTATATCAATAGTATTTATAGTAGACAGTAACCATGTTATATCAATAGTATTTATAGTAGACAGTAACCATGTTATATCAATAGTATTTATAGTAGACAGTAACCATGTTATATCAATAGTATTTATAGTAGACAGTAACCATGTTATATCAATAGTATTTATAGTGGACAGTAACCATGTTATATCAATAGTATTTATAGTAGACAGTAACCATGTTATATCAATAGTATTTATAGTAGACAGTAACCATGTTATATCAATAGTATTTATAGTGGACAGTAATATCAATAGTAACCATGTTATATCAATAGTATTTATAGTAGACAGTAACCATGTTATATCAATAGTATTTATAGTAGACAGTAACCATGTTATATCAATAGTATTTATAGTGACAGTAACCATGTTATATCAATAGTATTTATAGTGGACAGTAACCATGTTATATCAATAGTATATCAATAGTATTTATAGTGGACAGTAACCATGTTATATCAATAGTATTTATAGTGGACAGTAACCATGTTATATCAATAGTATTTATAGTAGACAGTAACCATGTTATATCAATAGTATTTATAGTAGACAGTAACCATGTTATATCAATAGTATTTATAGTAGACAGTAACCATGTTATATCAATAGTATTTATAGTAGACAGTAACCATGTTATATCAATAGTATTTATAGTAGACAGTAACCATGTTATATCAATAGTATTTATAGTGGACAGTAACCATGTTATATCAATAGTATTTATAGTGACAGTAACCATGTTATATCAATAGTATTTATAGTAGACAGTAACCATGTTATATCAATAGTATTTATAGTCAAACCATATAGTCAATAGTATTTATAGTAGACAGTAACCATGTTATATCAATAGTATTTATAGTGGACAGTAACCATGTTATATCAATAGTATTTATAGTAGACAGTAACCATGTTATATCAATAGTATTTATAGTAGACAGTAACCATGTTATATCAATAGTATTTATAGTAGACAGTAACCATGTTATATCAATAGTATTTATAGTAGACAGTAACCATGTTATATCAATAGTATTTATAGTGGACAGTAACCATGTTATATCAATAGTATTTATAGTGGACAGTAACCACACCATGTTATATCAATAGTATTTATAGTAGACAGTAACCATGTTATATCAATAGTATTTATAGTGGACAGTAACCATGTTATATCAATAGTATTTATAGTGGACAGTAACCATGTTATATCAATAGTATTTATAGTGGAAAGTAACCATGTTATATCAATAGTATTTATAGTGGACAGTAACCATGTTATATCAATAGTATTTATAGTGGACAGTAACCATGTTATATCAATAGTATTTATAGTAGACAGTAACCATGTTATATCAATAGTATTTATAGTAGACAGTAACCACACCATGTTATATCAATAGTATTTATAGTAGAGAGTAACCATGTTATATCAATAGTATTTATAGTGGACAGTAACCATGTTATATCAATAGTATTTATAGTAGACAGTAACCACACCATGTTATATCAATAGTATTTATAGTAGACAGTAACCATGTTATATCAATAGTATTTATAGTGGACAGTAACCATGTTATATCAATAGTATTTATAGTGGACAGTAACCATGTTATATCAATAGTATTTATAGTAGACAGTAACCATGTTATATCAATAGTATTTATAGTAGACAGTAACCATGTTATATCAATAGTATTTATAGTAGACAGTAACATGTTATATCAAACCACACCATGTTATATCAATAGTATTTATAGTAGACAGTAACCATGTTATATCAATAGTATTTATAGTGGACAGTAACCACACCATGTTATATCAATAGTATTTATAGTAGACAGTAACCATGTTATATCAATAGTATTTATAGTAGACAGTAACCATGTTATATCAATAGTATTTATAGGGGACAGTAACCACACCATGTTATATCAATAGTATTTATAGTAGACAGTAACCATGTTATATCAATAGTATTTATAGTGGACAGTAACCATGTTATATCAATAGTATTTATAGTGGACAGTAACCATGTTATATCAATAGTATTTATAGTGGACAGTAACCATGTTATATCAATAGTATTTATAGTGGACAGTAACCATGTTATATCAATAGTATTTATAGTAGACAGTAACCATGTTATATCAATAGTATTTATAGTAGACAGTAACCATGTTATATCAATAGTATTTATAGTGGACAGTAACCATGTTATATCAATAGTATTTATAGTAAACAGTAACCACACCATATCAATAGTATTTATAGTGGACAGTAACCACACCATGTTATATCAATAGTATTTATAGTGGACAGTAACCATGTTATATCAATAGTATTTATAGTAGACAGTAACCATGTTATATCAATAGTATTTATAGTGGACAGTAACCATGTTATATCAATAGTATTTATAGTAGACAGTAACCATGTTATATCAATAGTATTTATAGTGGACAGTAACATGTAACCAATAGTATTTATAGTAGACACCATGTTATATCAATAGTATTTATAGTAGACAGTAACCATGTTATATCAATAGTATTTATAGTAGACAGTAACCATGTTATATCAATAGTATTTATAGTAGACAGTAACCATGTTATATCAATAGTATTTATAGTGGACAGTAACCATGTTATATCAATAGTATTTATAGTAGACAGTAACCATGTTATATCAATAGTATTTATAGTGGACAGTAACCATGTTATATCAATAGTATTTATAGTGGACAGTAACCACATGTTATATCAATAGTATTTATAGTAGACAGTAACCATGTTATATCAATAGTATTTATAGTAGACAGTAACCATGTTATATCAATAGTATTTATAGTAGACAGTAACCACACCATGTTATATCAATAGTATTTATAGTAGACAGTAACCATGTTATATCAATAGTATTTATAGTGGACAGTAACCATGTTATATCAATAGTATTTATAGTGGACATGTTATAATAGTATTTATAGTGGACCATGTTATATCAATAGTATTTATAGTAGACAGTAACCATGTTATATCAATAGTATTTATAGTGGACAGTAACCATGTTATATCAATAGTATTTATAGTAGACAGTAACCATGTTATATCAATAGTATTTATAGTAGACAGTAACCATGTTATATCAATAGTATTTATAGTAGACAGTAACCATGTTATATCAATAGTATTTATAGTGGACAGTAACCATGTTATATCAATAGTATTTATAGTAAACAGTAACCATGTTATATCAATAGTATTTATAGTGGACAGTAACCACACCATGTTATATCAATAGTATTTATAGTGGACAGTAACCATGTTATATCAATAGTATTTATAGTAGACAGTAACCATATATCAATAGTATTTATAGTACAGTAACCATGTTATATCAATAGTATTTATAGTAGACAGTAACCATGTTATATCAATAGTATTTATAGTAGACAGTAACCATGTTATATCAATAGTATTTATAGTATAGTATTTATAGACAGTAACCAAACCATGTTATATCAATAGTATTTATAGTGGACATGTTATATCAATAGTATTTATAGTAGACATAACCATGTTATATCAATAGTATTTATAGTGGACAGTAACCATGTTATATCAATAGTATTTATAGTAGGACAGTAACCATGTTATATCAATAGTATTTATAGTGGACAGTAACCATGTTATATCAATAGTATTTATAGTAGACAGTAACCATGTTATATCAATAGTATTTATAGTGGACACCCATGTTATATCAATAGTATTTATAGTAGACAGTAACCATGTTATATCAATAGTATTTATAGTGACAGTAACCATGTTATATCAATAGTATTTATAGTGGACAGTAACCATGTTATATCAATAGTATTTATAGTAGACAGTAACCATGTTATATCAATAGTATTTATAGTGGACAGTAACCATGTTATATCAATAGTTATATCAATAGTATTTATAGTAGACAGTAACCACACCATGTTATATCAATAGTATTTATAGTAGACAGTAACCATGTTATATCAATAGTTATATCACAGTAACCATGTTATAGTATTTATAGTGGACAGTAACCATGTTATATCAATAGTATTTATAGTAGACAGTAACCATGTTATATCAATAGTATTTATAGTAGACAGTAACCATGTTATATCAATAGTATTTATAGTAGACAGTAACCATGTTATATCAATAGTATTTATAGTAGACAGTAACCATGTTATATCAATAGTATTTATAGTGGACAGTAACCATGTTATATCAATAGTATTTATAGTGGACAGTAACCATGTTATATCAATAGTATTTATAGTGGACAGTAACCATGTTATATCAATAGTATTTATAGTAGACAGTAACCACACCATGTTATATCAATAACCATGTTATATCAATAGTATTTATAGTAGACAGTAACCATGTTATATCAATAGTATTTATAGTGGACAGTAACCATGTTATATCAATAGTATTTATAGTGGACAGTAACCACACCATGTTATATCAATAGTATTTATAGTGGACAGTAACCATGTTATATCAATAGTATTTATAGTGGACAGTAACCATGTTATATCAATAGTATTTATAGTGGACAGTAACCATGTTATATCAATAGTATTTATAGTAGACAGTAACCATGTTATATCAATAGTATTTATAGTAGACAGTAACCATGTTATATCAATAGTATTTATAGTAGACAGTAACCACACATGTTATATCAATAGTGTTTATAGTGGACAGTAACCATGTTATATCAATAGTATTTATAGTGGACAGTAACCATGTTATATCAATAGTATTTATAGTAGACAGTAACCATGTTATATCAATAGTATTTATAGTGGACAGTAACCATGTTATATCAATAGTATTTATAGTAGACAGTAACCACACCATGTTATATCAATAGTATTTATAGTGGACAAAGTAAACCATGTTATATCAATAGTATTTATAGTAGACAGTAACCATGTTATATCAATAGTATTTATAGTGGACAGTAACCATGTTATATCAATAGTATTTATAGTAGACAGTAACCACACCATGTTATATCAATAGTATTTATAGTAATTTAACCCAATAGTATTTATAGTAGACAGTAACACATGTTATATCAATAGTATTTATAGTGGACAGTAACCATGTTATATCAATAGTATTTATAGTAGACAGTAACCATGTTATATCAATAGTATTTATAGTGGACAGTAACCATGTTATATCAATAGTATTTATAGTAGACAGTAACCACACCATGTTATATCAATAGTATTTATAGTGGACAGTAACCATGTTATATCAATATTACTTTTATAGTGGCATAACCATGTTATATCAATAGTATTTATATTTATAGTGGACAGTAACCATGTTATATCAATAGTATTTATAGTTAAACAGTAACCATGTTATATCAATAGTATTTATAGTGGACAGTAACACACCATGTTATACTCAATTTATAGTAATACTGTAACATGTTATGTCAATAGTATTTATAGTAGACAGTAACCATGTTATATCAATAGTATTTATAGTAGACAGTAACCATGTTATATCAATAGTATTTATAGTAGACAGTAACCATGTTATGTCAATAGTATTTATAGTAGACATAACCATGTTATATCAATAGTATTTTAGTGAACAGTAACCATGTTATATCAATAGTATTTATAGTGGACAGTAACCACACCATCAATAGTATTTATAGTGGACAGTAACCATGTTATATCAATAGTATTTATAGTGGACAGTAACCACACCATATCAATAGTATTTATAGTGGACAGTAACCATGTTATATCAATAGTATTTATAGTAGACAGTAACCATGTTATATCAATAGTATTTATAGTAGACAGTAACCATGTTATATCAATAGTATTTATAGTAGACAGTAACCATGTTATATCAATAGTATTTATAGTGGACAGTAACCATGTTATATCAATAGTATTTATAGTAGACAGTAACCATGTTATATCAATAGTATTTATAGTGGACAGTAACCATGTTATATCAATAGTATTTATAGTGGACAGTAACCATGTTATATCAATAGTTTTATAGTGGACAGTAACCATGTT
The DNA here is from genome assembly GCF_034236695.1 of Oncorhynchus nerka. Lineage (NCBI taxonomy): Eukaryota > Metazoa > Chordata > Actinopteri > Salmoniformes > Salmonidae > Oncorhynchus > Oncorhynchus nerka. Next base: position 16,049 of record NW_027040130.1, read on the forward strand.
ATATCAATAGTATTTATAGTGGACAGTAACCATGTTATATCAATATTACTGGGATCAAAAACATCATTTCCCCTTCATCTCAGCAGGTTGATGTGGACCCAGGGTAAAGTCCTCCTCGTTACATTAAATTCATTACGCTGGTTAAAAAATATGTTCAAGACACAAACATTAAACCCATGAAGTCAAAACTGTGGAACTCCTTGAGATATTCATAAATACTGTGCCTCTGCTCTGTCACCAACAGGTCCCAATAACACCTCCTTCCTCTTGAAGGAGACCATTGGGAGGAAGGGAGACCATTGGGAGGGGAAGGGAGGTCATTGGGAGGAAGGGAGATCATTGGGACATTGTTCAGGTCCTTTGGGAGGAAGGGAGATCATTGGGACATTGTTCAGGTCCTTTGGGAGGAAGGGAGATCATCATTGACATTGTTCAGGTCCTTTGGGAGGAAGGGGAGTCGGGATTGGGAGGAAGGGAAATCATTGTTCAGATGTCCAGGTCTGCAGGTTCCCCAGCTGGTCCCACCTTGACCTTGGCTTTCAGCAACATAGAGCTTCACAGCACTCTCCATCTCTCTTTTCACTATTTGAGCCACCTAGACAGAAGACGGTACAAATATAGAAATAGAATTTACCAGACCTCTCCATTGAAGGAACAGTTTATTTCCCACATCACTTAACTTCCTGCCTAGCAACAAAGATGTCATGTTTAGAGGGAAGGAGGGGTTTATATGCTGGTGCGGGTGGGGCATGTTTGGCCCATTGGGTGAATACACTTGGTTTGAGCTTGTCCTAGTTGTCTGGTAGTTTTTACTGTTTGTTTAGAACCTAACACTGTGAGGTCAAGGGTTGAAGGTCAGAGTGTTACCTGTATGAGTCTCTGACTGAAGGTCAGAGTGAAACCTGTATAATGTTAGGGTCAGGGGTTAAAGGTCAGAGTGTTACCTGTATGAGGTCTGGGGCTGAAGGTCCAGTGAAACCTGTATGCCAATGTTAAAGTCAGAGTGTTACCTGAGGTCTGGGGCTGAAGGTCAGAGTGAAACCTGTATAATGTTAGGGGTTAAAGGTCAGGGTTACCTGTTAAAGGTCAGAGTGTTACCTGTATGAGGTCAGGGGTTAAAGGTCAGAGTGTTACCTGTATGAGGAGTCCTCCTCTGGGTCTCATAGATGAGTTCATCATGAAGCTGCAGGATGGCAGCCCCGATGGCGTTTAACTGGCCTGCCATGACCTGCTCTCTATAATGTATAATATACACATCAATCATGTACCCCTCACTGCCATGACCACGGCTCTCTATAATATATACATCAATATGTACCCCTCACTGCCATGACCACGGCTCTCTATATATATACATCATCGTATGTACCCCTCACTGCCATGATACGGCTCTCTATAATATATACATCAATATGTACCCCCTCACTGTCATGACCACGGCTCTCTATAATATATACATCAATATGTACCCCTCACTGCCATGACCACGGCTCTCTATAATATATATACATCAATATGTACCCCTCACTGTCATGATATATACCTTCGGCTCTCTATAATATATACATCAATATGTACCCTCACTGCCATGACCACGGCTCTCTAATATGTATATATACATCAATATGTACCCCCTCACTGTCATGACCACGGCTCTCTATAATATATACATCAATATGTACCCCTCACTGCCATGACCACGGCTCTCTATAATATATACATCAATATGTACCCCTCACTGCCATGACTCTATAATATATACATCAATATGTACCCCTCAACCATGACTCTCTATAATATATACATCAATATGTACCCCTCACTGCCATGACCACGGCTCTCTATAATATATACATCAATATGTACCCCTCACTGCCATGACCACGGCTCTCTATAATATATACATCAATATGTACCCCTCCCCTGCCATGACTCTCTATAATATATACATCAATATGTACCCCTCACTGCCATGACTGCGGCTCTCTATAATATATACATCAATATGTACCCCTCACTGCCATGACCACGGCTCTCTATAATATATACATCAATATGTACCCCTCACTGCCACGGCTCTCTATAATATATACATCAATATGTACCCCTCACTGCCATGACCACGGCTCTCTATAATATATACATCAATATGTACCCCTCACTGCCACGGCTCTCTATAATATATACATCAATATGTACCCCTCACTGCCATGACCACGGCTCTCTATAATATATACATCAATATGTACCCCTCACTGTCATGACTCTCTATAATATATACATCAATATGTACCCCTCACTGCCATGACCACGGCTCTCTATAATATATACATCAATATGTACCCCTCACTGCCATGACCACGACTCTCTATAATATATACATCAATATGTACCCCTCACTGCCATGACCACGGCTCTCTATAATATATACATCAATATGTACCCCTCACTGTCATGACCACGGCTCTCTATAATATATACATCAATATGTACCCCTCACTGCCACGGCTCTCTATAATATATACATCAATATGTACCCCTCACTGTCATGACCACGGCTCTCTATAATATATACATCAATATGTACCCCTCACTGTCATGACCACGGCTCTCTATAATATATACATCAATATGTACCCCTCACTGCCATGACCACGGCTCTCTATAATATATACATCAATATGTACCCCTCACTGCCACGGCTCTCTATAATATATACATCAATATGTACCCCTCACTGTCATGACCACGGCTCTCTATAATATATACATCAATATGTACCCCTCACTGTCATGACCACGGCTCTCTATAATATATACATCAATATGTACCCCTCACTGCCATGACCACGGCTCTCTATAATATATACATCAATATGTACCCCTCACTGCCATGACCACGGCTCTCTATAATATATACATCAATATGTACCCCTCACTGTCATGACCACGGCTCTCTATAATATATACATCAATATGTACCCCTCACTGCCATGACTCTCTATAATATATACATCAATATGTACCCCTCACTGCCATGACCACGGCTCTCTATAATATATACATCAATATGTACCCCTCACTGCCACGACTCTCTATAATATATACATCAATATGTACCCCTCACTGCCATGACCACGGCTCTCTATAATATATACATCAATATGTACCCCTCACTGCCACGGCTCTCTATAATATATACATCAATATGTACCCCTCACTGCCATGACCACGGCTCTCTATAATATATACATCAATATGTACCCCTCACTGCCATGACTGCGGCTCTCTATAATATATACATCAATATGTACCCCTCACTGCCATGACCACGGCTCTCTATAATATATACATCAATATGTACCCCTCACTGCCATGACCACGGCTCTCTATAATATATACATCAATATGTACCCCTCACTGTCATGACCACGGCTCTCTATAATATATACATCAATATGTACCCCTCACTGCCATGACCACGGCTCTCTATAATATATACATCAATATGTACCCCTCACTGTCATGACCACAACTCTTTACAATACAGTGTGATTGTATATATACCCTGCCATACAGTGTGATTGTATATATACCATACAGTGTGATTGTATATATACCCTGCCATACAGTGTGATTGTATATATACCCTACCATACAGTGTGATTGTATATATACCCTGCCATACAGTGTGATTGTATATATACCCTACAGTGTGATTGTATATATACCCTACAGTGTGATTGTATATATACCCTGCCATACAGTGTGATTGTATATATACCCTGCAGTGTGATTGTATATATACCCTACAGTGTGGTTGTATATATACCATACCGTGTGATTGTATATATACCCTGCCATACAGTGTGATTGTATATATACCCTGCCATACAGTGTGATTGTATATATACCCTGCCATACAGTGTGATTGTATATATACCCTGCCATACAGTGTGATTGTATATATACCCTGCCATACATTGTGATTGTATATATACCCTACAGTGTGATTGTATATATACCATACCGTGTGATTGTATATATACCCTGCCATACAGTGTGATTGTATATATACCCTGCCATACAGTGTGATTGTATATATACCCTGCCATACATTGTGATTGTATATATACCCTGCCATACAGTGTGATTGTATATATACCCTGCCATACAGTGTGATTGTATATATACCCTGCCATACAGTGTGATTGTATATATACCCTGCCATACAGTGTGATTGTATATATACCATACAGTGTGATTGTATATATACCCTGCCATACAGTGTGATTGTATATATACCCTGCCATACAGTGTGATTGTATATATACATACAGTGTGATTGTATATATACCATACAGTGTGATTGTATATATACCCACCATTCACAGTGTGATTGTATATATACCTGCCATAGTGTGATTGTATATATACCCTACCATACAGTGTGATTGTATATATAACCTGCCATACAGTGTGATTGTATATATAGCCTGCCATACAGTGTGATTGTATATATACCTGCCACTTAGTGTGATTGTATATATACCCACCATAGTGTGATTGTATATATACCATACAGTGTGGGGTGTATATATACCCTGCCATACAGTGTGATTGTATATATACCTGCCATACAGTGGTATATATACCCTGCCAATACAGTGTGATTGTATATATACCCTGCCATACAGTGTGATTGTATATATACCCTGCCATACAGTGTGATTGTATATATACCCTGCCATACAGTGTGATTGTATATATACCATACGGTAACGGTGTATATATACCCTGCTGCCATACAGTGTGATTGTATATATACCCTGCCATACAGTGTTGTATATACCATACAGTGTGATTGTTTACTTATACCCTGCCATACAGTGTGATTTGTATATATACCATACAGTGTGATTGTATATATATACCCTGCCATACAGTGTGATTGTATATATACCATACAGTGTGATTGTATATATACCCTGCCATACAGTGTGATTGTATATATACCCTGCCATACATTGTGATTGTATATATACCCTGCTATACAGTGTGATTGTATATATACCATACAGTGTGATTGTATATATACCATCCAGTGTGTGATTGCATATATACCATACAGTGTGATTGTATATATACCCTGCCATACAGTGTGATTGTATATATACTACCATACAGTGTGATTGTATATATACCATACAGTGTGATTGTATATATACCCTGCTATACAGTGAAGTTGTATATATGCATACAGTGTGATTGTGTATATATACCCTGCTATACAGTGTGATTGTATATATACCCTGCTATACAGTGTGATTGTATATATACCCTACCATACAGTGTGATTGTATATATACCATACAGTGTGATTGTATATATACCCTGCCATACAGTGTGATTGTATATATACCCTACAGTGTGATTGTATATATACCCTGCATACAGTGTGATTGTATATATACCATACAGTGTGACTGTATATATACCCTGCCATACAGTGTGATTGTATATATACCATACAGTGTGATTGTATATATACCCTACCATACAGTGTGATTGTATATATACCCTACCATACAGTGTGATTGTATATTTACCCTGCCATACAGTGTGATTGTATATATACCATACAGTGTGATTGTATATATACCCTGCCATACAGTGTGATTGTATATATACCCTGCAGTGTGATTGTATATATACCCTGCCATACAGTGTGATTGTATATATACCCTGCCATACAGTGTGATTGTATATATACCCTGCCATACAGTGTGATTGTATATATACCCTGCCATACAGTGTGATTGTAAATATACCCTGCCATACAGTGTGATTGTATATATACCATACAGTGTGATTGTATATATACCCTGCCATACAGTGTGATTGTATATATACCCTGCCATACAGTGTGATTGTATATATACCCTGCATACAGTGTGATTGTACATATACCCTGCATACAGTGTGATTGTATATACCATACAGTGTGATTGTATATATACCCTGCCTCTAGTGTGATTGTATATACCATACAGTGTGATTGTATATATACCCTGCCATACAGTGTGATTGTATATATACGCTGCCATACAGTGTGATTGTATATATACCATACAGTGTGATTGTATATATACCCTGCCATACAGTGTGATTGTATATATACCCTGCCGCCTGGTGTGATTGTATATATACCATACAGTGTGATTGTATATATACCATACAGTGTGATTGTATATATACCCTACAGTGTGATTGTATATATACCCTGCCATACAGTGTGATTGTACATATACCCTGCATACAGTGTGATTGTATATATACCCTGCATACAGTGTGAGTGTATATATACCCTGCTATACAGTGTGATTGTATATATACCATACAGTGTGATTGTATATATGCCCTACAGTGTGATTGTATATATACCATACAGTGTGATTGTATATATACCATACAGTGTGATTATATATACCCTGCCATACCAGTGTGATTGTATATATACCCTATACAGTGTGATTGTATATATACCATACAGTGTGATTATATATATACCCTGCCATACAGTGTGATTGTATATATACCCTGCCATACAGTGTGATTGTATATATACCCTGCCATACAGTGTGATTGTATATATACCCTGCCATACAGTGTGATTGTATATATACCATACAATGTGATTGTATACATACAGTGTGATTGTATATACCCTACAGTGTGATTGTATATATACCATACAGTGTGATTATATATATATACCCTGCCATACAGTGTGATTGTATATATACCATACAGTGTGATTGTATATATACCCTGCATACAGTGTGATTGTATATATACCCTGCCATACATTGTGATTGTATATATACCATACAGTGTGATTGTATATATACCATACAGTGTGATTGTATATATACCCTGCCATACAGTGTGATTGTATATATACCCCATACAGTGTGATTGTATATATATACCCTACCATACAGTGTGATTGTATATAAAGCCTGCCATACAGTGTGATTGTATATATACCATACAGTGTGATTGTATATATACCATACAGTGCCATACAGTGTGATTGTATATATACCCTGCCATACAGTGTGATTGTATATATACCATACAGTGTGATTGTATATATACCCTGCCATACAGTGTGATTGTATATATACCTACAGTGTGATTGTATATATACCCTGCTATACAGTGTGATTGTATATATACCCTGCCATACAGTGTGATTGTATATATACCCTACCATACAGTGTGATTGTATATATACCTGCCATACAGTGTGATTATATATATACCCTGCCATACAGTGTGATTGTATATATACCCTGCCACCCATACAGTGTGATTGTATATATACCATACAGTGTGATTGTATATATACCTGCCATACAGTGTGATTGTATATATACCTGCCATACAGTGTGATTGTATATATACCCTGTGTGATTGTATATATACCATACAGTGTGATTGTATATATACCCTGCCATACAGTGTGATTGTATATATACCCTGCCATACAGTGTGATTGTATATATACCATACCATACAGTGTGATTGTATATATACCCTGTGATTATATATATATATACCATACAGTGTGATTGTATATATACCCTGCCATACAGTGTGATTGTATATATACCCTGCCATACAGTGTGATTGTATATATACCCTGCCATACAGTGTGATTGTATATATACCATACAGTGTGATTGTATATATACCTGCCCATACAGTGTGATTGTATATATACCCTGCAGTGCCATACAGTGTGATTGTATATATATCCATACAGTGTGATTGTATATATACCCTGCCATACAGTGTGATTGTATATATACCCTGCCATACAGTGTGATTGTATATATACCTGCCATACAGTGTGATTGTATATATACCATACAGTGTGATTGTATATATACCCTGCCATACAGTGTGATTGTATATATACCCTGCCATACAGTGTGATTGTATATATACCCTGCCATACAGTGTGATTGTATATATACCATACAGTGTGATTGTATTTATACCCTGCCATACAGTGTGATTGTATATATACCATACAGTGTGATTGTATATATACCCTGCCATACAGTGTGATTGTATATATACCCTACCATACAGTGTGATTGTATATATACCATACAGTGTGATTGTATATATACCCTGCCATACAGTGTGATTGTATATATTGTACCATACAGTGTGATTGTATATATACCCTGCTACAGTGTGATTGTATATATACCATACAGTGTGATTGTATATATACCCTGCTATACAGTGTGATTGTATATACCATACCCATACAGTGTGATTGTATATATACCCTGCCATACAGTGTGATTGTATATATACCATACAGTGTGATTGTATTTATACCCTGCCATACAGTGTGATTGTATATATACCATACAGTGTGATTGTATATATACCCTGCCATACAGTGTGATTGTATATATACCCTGCATACAGTGTGATTGTATATATACCATACAGTGTGATTGTATATATACCCTGCCATGTGATTGTATATATACCATACAGTGTGATTGTATATATACCCTGCCATACAGTGTGATTGTATATATACCTGCCATACAGTGTGATTGTATATATACCCAGTGTGATTGTATATATACCATACAGTGTGATTGTATATACCATACAGTGTGATTGTATATATACCATACAGTGTGATTGTATATATACCTGCCATACAGTGTGATTGTATATATACCATACAGTGTGATTGTATATATACCCTGCCATACAGTGTGATTGTATATATACCATACAGTGTGATTGTATATATACCATACAGTGTGATGTATATATACCATACAGTGTGATTGTATATATACCATACAGTGTGATTGTATATATACCTGCCATACAGTGTGATTGTATATATACCATACAGTGTGATTGTATATATACCCTGCCATACAGTGTGATTGTATATATACCCTGCCATACAGTGTGATTGTATATATACCATACAGTGTGATTGTATATATACCATACAGTGTGATTGTATATATACCCTGCCATACAGTGTGATTGTATATATACCCTGCCATACAGTGTGATTGTATATATACCCTGCCATACAGTGTGATTGTATATATACCTGCCATACAGTGTGATTGTATATATACCATACAGTGTGATTGTATATATACCCTGCCATACAGTGTGATTGTATATATACCCTGCCATACAGTGTGATTGTATATATACCCTGCAGTGTGATTGTATATACACCATACAGTGTGATTGTATATATACCATACAGTGTGATTGTATATATACCATACAGTGTGATTGTATATATACCCTGCCATACAGTGTGATTGTATATATACCCTGCCATACAGTGTGATTGTATATATACCCTGCCATACAGTGTGATTGTATATATACCCTGCCATACAGTGTGATTGTATATATACCTGCCATACAGTGTGATTGTATATATACCCTGCAGTGTGATTGTATATATACCCTGCAGTGTGATTGTATATATACCCTACAGTGTGATTGTATATATACCCTGCCATACAGTGTGATTGTATATATACGCTGCCATACAGTGTGATTGTATATATACCATACAGTGTGATTGTATATATACCCTGCCATACAGTGTGATTGTATATATACCCTGCCACTACAGTGTGATTGTATATATACCATACAGTGTAATTGTATATATACCATACAGTGTGATTGTATATACCCTACAGTGTGATTGTATATATACCCTGCCATACAGTGTGATTGTATATATACCCTGCCATACAGTGTGATTGTATATACCATACAGTGTGATTGTATATATATACCCTACAGTGTGATTGTATATATACCCTACAGTGTGATTGTATATATACCCTGCCATACAGTGTGATTGTATATATACCCTGCCATACAGTGTGATTGTATATATACCATACAGTGTGATTGTATATATACCATACAGTGTGATTGTATATATACCCTGCCATACAGTGTGATTGTATATATACCCTGCCATACAGTGTGATTGTATATATACCCTGCCATACAGTGTGATTGTATATATATGCCATACAGTGTGTTATATACCCTGCCATACAGTGTGATTGTATATTTACCCTGCCATACAGTGTGATTGTATATATGCCATACAGTGTGATTGTATATTTACCCTGCCATACAGTGTGATTGTATATATGCCATACAGTGTGATTGTATATATACCCTGCCATACAGTGTGATTGTATATATACCCTGCCATACAGTGTGATTGTATATATACCCTGCAATGTGTTGTATATATACCCTACAGTGTGTTATTATATATACCCTGCCATACAGTGTGATTGTATATATACCCTGCCATACAGTGTGATTGTATATATACCATACAGTGTGATTGTATATATACCCTGCCATACAGTGTGATTGTATATATACCCTGCCATACAGTGTGATTGTATATATACCCTACAGTGTGATTGTATATATACCCTACAGTGTGATTGTATATATACCCTGCCATACAGTGTGATTGTATATATACCATACAGTGTGATTGTATATATACCATACAGTGTGATTGTATATATACCCTGCCATACAGTGTGATTGTATATATACCCTGCCATACAGTGTGATTGTATATATACCCTGCCATACAGTGTGATTGTATATATGCCATACAGTGTGATTGTATATATACCCTGCCATACAGTGTGATTGTATATATACCCTGCCATACAGTGTGATTGTATATATACCATACAGTGTGATTGTATATATACCATACAGTGTGATTGTATATATACCATACAGTGTGATTGTATATATGCCATACAGTGTGATTGTATATATACCCTACAGTGTGATTGTATATATACCATACAGTGTGATTGTATATATACCATACAGTGTGATTGTATATATACCCTGCCATACAGTGTGATTGTATATATACCCTGCCATACAGTGTGATTGTATATATACCCTGCCATACAGTGTGATTATATATATACCCTGCCATACAGTGTGATTGTATATATACCATACAGTGTGATTGTATATATACCATACAGTGTGATTATATATATACCCTGCCATACAGTGTGATTGTATATATACCCTACAGTGTGATTGTATGTGTGACCCTGCCATACAGTGTGATTGTATATTTACCATACAGTGTGATTATATATATACCCTGCCATACAGTGTGATTGTATATATACCATACAGTGTGATTGTATATATACCCTACCATACAGTGTGATTGTATATATACCCTACCATACAGTGTGATTGTATATATACCACAGTGTGATTATATATATACCCTACCATACAGTGTGATTGTATATATACCATACAGTGTGATTGTATATATACCCTGCCATACAGTGTGATTGTATATATACCCTGCCATACAGTGTGATTGTATATATACCCTGCCATACAGTGTGATTGTATATATACCCTGCCATACAGTGCATTCAGAAAATATTCAGACCCCTTCCCCTTTTCCACATTTTATTACGTCAATTTCGAGTCTCATAGCAAAGGGTCTGAATACTTGTAAATAAATTATATCAGTTATACATTTCTAAAAACCAGTTTTTGCTTTGTCATTATGGGGTATTGTGTGTAGATCAATTAGGGGGGGGGGGGGGGCATTTAATCTATTTTAGAATAAGGCTGTAACGTAACAAAATGTGTAAAAAGTCAAGGGGTCTGAATACTTTGTGAATGCACTGTAGATGGCCCTTCCACAGCTCAGTGTTTTCACTATGACACCCAGAGGCTGTGGTACAGCAGAGCTCAGTGTTTTCACTATGACACCCAGAGGCTGTGGTACAGCAGAGCTCAGTGTTTTCACTATGACACCCAGAGGCTGTGGTACAGCAGAGCTCAGTGTATTCACTATGACACCCAGAGGCTGTGGTACAGCAGAGCTCAGTGTTTTCACTATGACACCCAGAGGCTGTGGTACAGCAGAGCTCAGTGTTTTCACTATGACACCCAGAGCTCAGTGTTTCACCTGACACCCAGAGGCTGTGGTACAGCAGAGCTCAGTGTTTTCACTATGACACCCAGAGCTCAGTGTTTTCACCTATGACAGAGGGCTGTGGTACAGCAGAGCTCAGTGTTTTCACTATGACACCCAGAGGCTGTGGTACAGCAGAGCTCAGTGTTTTCACTATGACACCCAGAGCTCAGTGTATTCACTATGACACCCAGAGCTCAGTGTATTCACTATGATACCCAGAGCTCAGTGTATTCACGATGACACCCAGAGCTCAGTGTATTCACGATGACACCCAGAGCTCAGTGTTTTCACTATGAGAGGAGCAGTAGGGTAGGTGTGTGTGTTACCTGTGTGTGTGTTGGTGTGAGAGAGGAGCAGCAGGGTAGGTGTGTGTGTTACCTGTGTGTTGGTGTGAGAGGGGAGCAGTAGGGTAGGTGTGTGTGTTACCTGTGTGTTGGTGTGAGAGGGGAGCAGTAGGGTAGGTGTGTGTGTTACCTGTGTGTTGGTGTGAGAGGAGCAGCAGGGTAGGTATGTGTGTGTGTAGGTGTGTTACCTGTGTGTTGGTGTGAGAGGAGCAGTAGGGTAGGTGTGTGTGTTACCTGTGTGTTGGTGTGAGAGAGGAGCAGTAGGGTAGGTGTGTGTGTTACCTGTGTGTTGGTGTGAGAGGGAGCAGTAGGGTAGGTGTGTGTTACCTGTGTGTTGGTGTGAGAGGGGAGCAGTAGGGTAGGTGTGTGTGTTACCTGTGTGTTGGTGTGAGAGGGGAGCAGTAGGGTAGGTGTGTGTGTTACCTGTGTGTTGGTGTGAGAGAGGAGCAGCAGGGTAGGTATGTGTGTGTGTAGGTGTGTTACCTGTGTGTTGGTGTGAGAGGGGAGCAGTAGGGTAGGTGTGTGTGTTACCTGTGTGTTGGTGTGAGAGAGGAGCAGTAGGGTAGGTGTGTGTGTTACCTGTGTGTTGGTGTGAGAGGGGAGCAGTAGGGTAGGTGTGTGTGTTACCTGTGTGTTGGTGTGAGAGGGGAGCAGTAGGGTAGGTGTGTGTGTTACCTGTGTGTTGGTGTGAGAGGGGAGCAGTAGGGTAGGTGTGTGTGTTACCTGTGTGTTGGTGTGAGAGGGGAGCAGTAGGGTAGGTGTGTGTGTGTGTGTGTTACCTGTGTGTTGGTGTGAGAGGGGAGCAGTAGGGTAGGTGTTACCTGTGTGTTGGTGTGAGAGGGGAGCAGCAGGGTAGGTGTTACCTGTGTGTTGGTGTGAGAGGGGAGCAGTAGGGTAGGTGTGTGTGTTACCTGTGTGTTGGTGTGAGAGGGGAGCAGTAGGGTAGGTGTGTGTTACCTGTGTGTTGGTGTGAGAGAGGAGCAGCAGGGTAGGTATGTGTGTGTGTAGGTGTGTTGGTGTGAGAGGGGAGCAGTAGGGTAGGTGTGTGTGTTACCTGTGTGTTGGTGTGAGAGAGCAGTAGGGTAGGTGTGTGTGTTACCTGTGTGTTGGTGTGAGAGGGAGCAGTAGGGTAGGTGTGTGTGTTACCTGTGTGTTGGTGTGAGAGGAGCAGTAGGGTAGGTGTGTGTGTTACCTGTGTGTTGGTGTGAGGGAGCAGTAGGGTAGGTGTGTGTTACCTGTGTGTTGGTGTGAGAGGAGCAGTAGGGTAGGTGTGTGTGTGTGTGTGTTACCTGTGTGTTGGTGTGAGAGAGGAGCAGCAGGGTAGGTGTTACCTGTGTGTTGGTGTGAGAGGGAGCAGTAGGGTAGGTGTGTGTGTTACCTGTGTGTTGGTGTGAGAGGGGAGCAGTAGGGTAGGTGTGTGTGTTTACCTGTGTGTTGGTGTGAGAGGGGAGCAGTAGGGTAGGTGTGTGTACCTGTGTGTTGGTGTGAGAGGGAGCAGCAGGGTAGGTATGTGTGTGTGTAGGTGTGTTACCTGTGTGTTGGTGTGAGAGGGGAGCAGTAGGGTAGGTGTGTGTGTTACCTGTGTGTGGTGTGAGAGAGGAGCAGTAGGGTAGGTGGGTGTGTTACCTGTGTGTTGGTGTGAGAGGGAGCAGTAGGGGTAGGTGTTGTGTTACCTGTGTGTTGGTGTGAGAGGAGCAGTAGGGTAGGTGTGTGTGTTACCTGTGTGTTGGTGTGAGAGGGAGCAGTAGGGTAGGTGTGTGTGTTACCTGTGTGTTGGTGTGAGAGGGAGCAGTAGGGTAGGTGTGTGTGTGTGTGTTACCTGTGTGTTGGTGTGAGAGAGCAGCAGGGTAGGTGTTACCTGTGTGTTGGTGTGAGAGGGGAGCAGTAGGGTAGGTGTGTGTTTACCTGTGTGTTGGTGTGAGAGGGGAGCAGTAGGGTAGGTGTGTGTGTGTTACCTGTGTGTTGGTGTGAGAGGGAGCAGTAGGGTAGGTGTTACCTGTGTGTTGGTGTGAGAGGGGAGCAGCAGGGTAGGTGTTACCTGTGTGTTGGTGTGAGGGGAGCAGTAGGGTAGGTGTGTGTGTTACCTGTGTGTTGGTGTGAGAGGGAGCAGTAGGGTAGGTGTGTGTGTTACCTGTGTGTTGGTGTGAGAGGAGCAGTAGAGGGTAGGTGTGTGTGTTACCTGTGTGTTGGTGTGAGAGGGAGCAGTAGGGTAGGTGTGTGTGTTACCTGTGTGTTGGTGTGAGAGAGGAGCAACAGGGTAGGTGTTACCTGTGTGTTGGTGTGAGGGGAGCAGTAGGTAGGTGTGTGTGTTACCTGTGTGTTGGTGTGAGAGAGGAGCAGCAGGGTAGGTGTGTGTGTGTGTAGGTGTGTTACCTGTGTGTTGGTGTGAGAGGGGAGCAGTAGGGTAGGTGTGTGTGTTACCTGTGTGTTGGTGTGAGAGGGGAGCAGTAGGGTAGGTGTGTGTGTTACCTGTGTGTTGGTGTGAGAGAGGAGCAACAGGGTAGGTGTTACCTGTGTGTTGGTGTGAGAGGGGAGCAGTAGGGTAGGTGTTACCTGTGTGTTGGTGTGAGAGGGGAGCAGCAGGGTAGGTGTTACCTGTGTGTTGGTGTGAGAGGGGAGCAGTAGGGTAGGTGTGTGTGTTACCTGTGTGTTGGTGTGAGAGAGGAGCAGCAGGGTAGGTGTGTGTGTGTGTAGGTGTGTTACCTGTGTGTTGGTGTGAGAGGGGAGCAGTAGGGTAGGTGTGTGTGTTTGCACCTGTGTGTTGGTGTGAGAGAGAGGAGCAGTAGGGTAGGTGTGTGTGTTACCTGTGTGTTGGTGTGAGAGGGGAGCAGTAGGGTAGGTGTGTGTGTTACCTGTGTGTTGGTGTGAGAGGGGAGCAGTAGGGTAGGTGTGTGTGTTACCTGTGTGTTGGTGTGAGAGGGGAGCAGTAGGGTAGGTGTGTGTGTTACCTGTGTGTTGGTGTGAGAGAGGGCAGTAGAGGTAGGTGTGTGTGTTACCTGTGTGTTGGTGTGAGAGAGGAGCAGCAGGGTAGGTGTGTGTGTGTGTAGGTGTGTTACCTGTGTGTTGGTGTGAGAGGGGAGCAGTAGGGTAGGTGTGTGTGTTACCTGTGTGTTGGTGTGAGAGGGAGCAGTAGGGTAGGTGTGTGTGTTACCTGTGTGTTGGTGTGAGAGGGAGCAGTAGGGTAGGTGTGTGTGTTACCTGTGTGTTGGTGTGAGAGGAGCAGTAGGGTAGGTGTGTGTTACCTGTGTGTTGGTGTGAGAGGGGAGCAGTAGGGTAGGTGTTACCTGTGTGTTGGTGTGAGAGGGGAGCAGCAGGGTAGGTGTTACCTGTGTGTTGGTGTGAGAGGGGAGCAGTAGGGTAGGTGTTACCTGTGTGTTGGTGTGAGAGGGGAGCAGCAGGGTAGGTGTTACCTGTGTGTTGGTGTGAGAGAGGAGCAGCAGGGTAGGTGTTACCTGTGTGTTGGTGTGAGAGGGGAGCAGTAGGGTAGGTGTGTGTGTTACCTGTGTGTTGGTGTGAGAGGGGAGCAGTAGGGTAGGTGTGTGTGTGTGTGTGTTACCTGTGTGTTGGTGTGAGAGGGGAGCAGTAGGGTAGGTGTTACCTGTGTGTTGGTGTGAGAGGGGAGCAGTAGGGTAGGTGTGTGTGTTACCTGTGTGTTGGTGTGAGAGGGGAGCAGTAGGGTAGGTGTGTGTGTTACCTGTGTGTTGGTGTGAGAGGGGAGCAGCAGGGTAGGTGTGTGTGTTACCTGTGTGTTGGTGTGAGAGGGGAGCAGTAGGGTAGGTGTGTGTGTTACCTGTGTGTTGGTGTGAGAAGGGAGCAGTAGGGTAGGTGTTACCTGTGTGTTGGTGTGAGAGGGGAGCAGTAGGGTAGGTGTGTGTGTTACCTGTGTGTTGGTGTGAGAGAGGAGCAGTAGGGTAGGTGTTACCTGTGTGTTGGTGTGAGAGGGGAGCAGTAGGGTAGGTGTGTGTGTTACCTGTGTGTTGGTGTGAGAGAGGAGCAGTAGGGTAGGTGTTACCTGTGTGTTGGTGTGAGAGAGGAGCAGTAGGGTAGGTGTTACCTGTGTGTTGGTGTGAGAAGGGAGCAGTAGGGTAGGTGTTACCTGTGTGTTGGTGTGAGGGGAGCAGTAGGGTAGGTGTGTGTGTTACCTGTGTGTTGGTGTGAGAGGAGCAGTAGGGTAGGTGTGTGTGTTACCTGTGTGTTGGTGTGAGAGGGAGCAGTAGGGTAGGTGTTACCTGTGTGTTGGTGTGAGAGGGGAGCAGTAGGGTAGGTGTGTGTGTTACCTGTGTGTTGGTGTGAGAGGGGAGCAGTAGGGTAGGTGTGTGTGTTACCTGTGTGTTGGTGTGAGAGGGGAGCAGCAGGGTAGGTGTGTGTGTTACCTGTGTGTTGGTGTGAGAGGGGAGCAGTAGGGTAGGTGTGTGTGTTACCTGTGTGTTGGTGTGAGAAGGGAGCAGTAGGGTAGGTGTTACCTGTGTGTTGGTGTGAGAGGGGAGCAGTAGGGTAGGTGTGTGTGTTACCTGTGTGTTGGTGTGAGAGAGGAGCAGTAGGGTAGGTGTTACCTGTGTGTTGGTGTGAGAGGGGAGCAGTAGGGTAGGTGTGTGTGTTACCTGTGTGTTGGTGTGAGAGAGGAGCAGTAGGGTAGGTGTTACCTGTGTGTTGGTGTGAGAGAGGAGCAGTAGGGTAGGTGTTACCTGTGTGTTGGTGTGAGAAGGGAGCAGTAGGGTAGGTGTTACCTGTGTGTTGGTGTGAGAGGGGAGCAGTAGGGTAGGTGTGTGTGTTACCTGTGTGTTGGTGTGAGAGGAGCAGTAGGGTAGGTGTGTGTGTGTTACCTGTGTGTTGGTGTGAGAGGGAGCAGTAGGGTAGGTGTTACCTGTGTGTTGGTGTGAGAGGGAGCAGTAGGGTAGGTGTCTCTAAGACATTGCTGGATGTTGACCGTAGCCAGCTTAACGATGTCAGCAGCTGACCCCTGGACTGTCGTGTTAACAGCCTGGCGCTCCGCCTGAAGAGGGGTTCACACACACAACTTATAGTTGGAGGCAGAAATGTACACGCACTCAGGTTGGAGTCATTAAAACTCGTTTTCAACCACTCCACAAATGTCTTGTTAACAAACTATAGTTTTGGCAAGTCGGTTAGGACATCTACTTTGTGCATGACACAAAAAAATTCCAACAATTGCTAAGAGACATATTATTTCATTTATAATTCACTGTATCACAATTCCAGTGGGGTCAGAAGTTTACATACACTAAGTTGACTGTGCCTTTAAGCAGCTTGGAAAATTCCAGAAAATGATGTCATGGCTTTAGAAGCTTCTTATAGGCTAATTGACATCATTTGAGTCAATTGGAGGTGAACCTGAAGATGTATTTCAAGGCCTACCTTCAAACTCAGTGCCTCTTCGCTTGGCATCATGGGAAAATCAAAAGAAATCAGAAAAAAAAAAATGTGTAGACCTCCACAAGTCTGGTTCATCCTTGGGAGCAATTTCCAGACGCCTGAAGGTACCACGTTCATCTGTACAAACAATAGTATGCAAGTATAAACACCATGGGACCACGCAGTCGTCATACCGCTCAGGAAGGAGACGCGTTCTGTCTCCTAGAGATGAACGTACTTTGGTGCAAATCAATCCCAGAACAACAGCAAAGGACCTTGTGAAGATGCTGGAGGAAACGGGTACAAAAGTATCTATATCCACAGTAAAACGAGTCCTATATCGACATAACCTGACCGCTCAGCATTGAAGAAGCCACTGCTCCAAAACCGCCATAAAAAAGCCAGACAACGGTTTGCAACTGCACATGGGGACATTGATTGTACGTTTTGGAGAAATGTCCTCTGGTCTGATGAAACAAAAATAGAACTGTTTGGCCATAATGACCATTGTCATGTTTGGAGGGAAAAGGGGGAGGCTTGCAAGCCGAAGAACACCATCCCAACTGTGAAGCACGGGGGTGGCAGCATCATGTTGTGGGGGTGCTTTGCTGCAGGAGGGACTGGTGCACTTCATAAAATAGATGACATCATGAGAAAGGAAAATTATGTGGATATATTGAAGCAACATCTCAAGACATCAGACAGGAAGTTAAAGCCTGGTCACAAATGGGTCGTCCAAATGGACAAGGACCCCAAGCATACTTCCAAAGA
This sequence comes from Oncorhynchus nerka, assembly GCF_034236695.1. Classification (NCBI taxonomy): domain Eukaryota; kingdom Metazoa; phylum Chordata; class Actinopteri; order Salmoniformes; family Salmonidae; genus Oncorhynchus; species Oncorhynchus nerka. The sequence continues at coordinate 34,642 of NW_027040130.1, forward strand.
TGTGGCAAAATGGCTTAAGGACAACAAAGTCAAGGTATTGGAGTGGCCATCACAAAGCCCTGACCTCAATCCTATAGAACATTTGTGGGCAGAACTGAAAAAGCCTGTGCGAGCAAGGAGGCCTACAAACTTGACTCAGTCACACCAGCTCTGTCAGGAGGGATGGGCCAAAATTCACCCAACTTATTGTGGGAAGCTTGTGAAAGGCTACCAGAAACATTTGACCCAAGTTAAACAATTTAAAGGCAATGCTACCAAATACTAATTGAGTGCATGTAAACTTCTGACCCACAGGGAATGTAATGAAAGAAATAAAAGCTGAAAGAAATAATTCTCTCTACTATTATTCTAACATTCTTAAAATAAAGTGGTGATCCTAACTGACAAGGTCAAATACTGTTCATCTGCCTCCCCTAAAGACCATTCTGGTGGGTAGCTGCTATAGACCACCAAGTGCTAACAGTCACTATCTGGATAACATGTACCGGTATTAAATGCTTGATAATGTGATATCAATAGAGATGAATGTTTCCTGGTGTGTGATGTTAGCTACCTGTTTCCTAGTGTGTGATGTTAGCTACCCGTTTCCTGGTGTGTGATGTTAGCTACCTGTTTCCTGGTGTTGGTGTGTGATGTTAGCTACCTGTTTCCTGGTGTGTGGTGTTAGCTACCTGTTTCCTGGTGTGTGATGTTAGCTACCTGTTTCCTGGTGTGTGATGTTAGCTACCTGTTTCCTGGTGTGTGATGTTAGCTACCTGTTTCCTGGTGTTGGTGTGTGATGTTAGCTACCTGTTTCCTGGTGTGTGATGTTAGCTACCTGTTTCCTGGTGTGTGATGTTAGCTACCTGTTTCCTGGTGTGTGATGTTAACTACCTGTTTCCTGGTGTGTGATGTTAGCTACCTGTTTCCTGGTGTGTGATGTTAGCTACCTGTTTCCTGGTGTTGGTCTGTGATGTTAGCTACCTGTTTCCTGGTGTGTGATGTTAACTACCTGTTTCCTGGTGTGTGATGTTAACTACCTGTTTCCTGGTGTGTGATGTTAGCTACCTGTTTCCTGGTGTGTGATGTTAGCTACCTGTTTCCTGGTGTGTGATGTTAGCTACCTGTATCCTGGTGTGTGATGTCAGCTACCTGTTTCCTGGTGTGTGATGTCAACTACCTGTTTCCTGGTGTGTGATGTCGGCTACCTGTATCCTGGTGTGTGATGTTAGCTACCTGTTTCCTGGTGTGTGATGTTCGCTACCTGTTTCCTGGTGTGTGATGTTAGCTACCTGTTTCCTGGTGTGTGATGTTAGCTACCTGTTTCCTGGTGTGTGATGTTAGCTACCTGTTTCCTGGTGTGTGATGTTAGCTACCTGTTTCCTGGTGTGTGATGTTTACCTGTTTCCTGGTGTGTGCTACCTGTTTCCTGGTGTGTGACCTGTTTCCTGGTGTGTGTTAGCTACCTGTTTCTGGTGTGTGATGTTAGCTACCTGTTTCCTGGTGTGTGATGTTAGCTACCTGTTTCCTGGTGTGTGATGTTAGCTACCTGTTTCCTGGTGTGTGATGTTAGCTACCTGTTTCCTGGTGTGTGATGTTAGCTACCTGTTTCCTGGTGTGTGATGTTAGCTACCTGTTTCCTGGTGTGTGATGTTAGCTACCTGTTTCCTGGTGTGTGATGTTAGCTACCTGTTTCCTGGTGTTGGTGTTAGCTACCTGTTTCCTGGTGTGTGATGTTAACTACCTGTTTCCTGGTGTGTGATGTTAGCTACCTGTTTCCTGGTGTGTGATGTTACCTACCTGTTTCCTGGTGTGTGATGTTAACTACCCTTTTCCTGGTGTTGGTGTGTGATGTTAACTACTCTTTTCCTGGTGTTGGTGTGTGATGTTAACTACCTGTTTCCTGGTGTGTGATGTTAGCTACCTGTTTCCTGGTGTGTGATGTTAGCTACCTGTTTCCTGGTGTGTGATGTTAGCTACCTGTTTCCTGGTGTTGGTGTGTGATGTTAGCTACCTGTTTCCTGGTGTGTGATGTTAGCTACCTGTTTCCTGGTGTGTGATGTTAGCTACCTGTTTCCTGGTGTGTGGTGTTAGCTACCTGTTTCCTGGTGTTGGTGTGTGATGTTAGCTACCTGTTTCCTGGTGTGTGATGTTAGCTACCTGTTTCCTGGTGTGTGGTGTTAGCTACCTGTTTCCTGGTGTGTGATGTTAGCTACCTGTTTCCTGGTGTTGGTGTGTGATGTTAGCTACCTGTTTCCTGGTGTGTGATGTTAGCTACCTGTTTCCTGGTGTGTGATGTTAGCTACCTGTTTCCTGGTGTGTGATGTTAGCTACCTGTTTCCTGGTGTGTGATGTTAGCTACCTGTTTCCTGGTGTGTGATGTTAGCTACCTGTTTCCTGGTGTGTGATGTTAGCTACCTGTTTCCTGGTGTTGGTGTGTGATGTTAACTACCTGTTTCCTGGTGTGTGATGTTAGCTACCTGTTTCCTGGTGTGTGATGTTAGCTACCTGTTTCCTGGTGTTATGTTAGCTACCTGTTTCCTGGTGTTGGTGTGTGATGTTGGCTACCTGTATCCTGGTGTGTGATGTTAGCTACCTGTTTCCTGGTGTGTGATGTTAGCTACCTGTTTCCTGGTGTTGGCTACCTGTATCCTGGTGTGTGATGTTAGCTACCTGTTTCCTGGTGATGGTGTGTGATGTTAGCTACCTGTTTCCTGGTGTGTGATGTTAGCTACCTGTTTCCTGGTGTGTGATGTTAGCTACCTGTTTCCTGGTGTGTGATGTTAGCTACCTGTTTCCTGGTGTTGGTGTGTGATGTTAGCTAACTGTTTCCTGGTGTGTGATGTTAGCTACCTGTTTCCTGGTGTGTGATGTTAGCTACCTGTTTCCTGGTGTGTGATGTTAGCTACCTGTTTCCTGGTGTTGGTGTGTGATGTTAACTACCTGTTTCCTGGTGTGTGATGTTAGCTACCTGTTTCCTGGTGTGTGATGTTAGCTACCTGTTTCCTGGTGTTGGTGTGTGATGTTAGCTACCTGTTTCCTGGTGTAGCCGTTGCTGTTGATGTTAGGTAGGTATCTCCTCCTCCCCAGTAGAGTCTGGACAAAACCCTTCTTCACACAGCTACGCACAGTCTCCTTCAGGAACCTATGGACACCTGGACAGACACACAGTAAATCACACTGTCTCCTTCAGGAACCTATGGACACCTGGACAGACACACAGTAAATCACACTGTCTCCTTCAGGAACCTATGGACACCTGGACAGACACACAGTAAATCACACTGTCTCCTTCAGGAACCTATGGACACCTGGACAGACACACAGTAAATCACACTGTCTCCTTCAGGAACCTATGGACACCTGGACAGACACACAGTAAATCACACTGTCTCCTTCAGGAACCTATGGACACCTGGACAGACACACAGTAAATCACACTGTCTCCTTCAGGAACCTATGGACACCTGGACAGACACACAGTAAATCACACTGTCTCCATTTTCATCAAGCAGAAAAGCTAATATACATAGAAGTATGTATGTTGCTGTAGTCACACACACACACTCTCACACACACACACACACTCACTCTCTCACACGCACACACACTCACACTCACACACTCTCTCACACACACACACACACTCTCTCACACACACACACACACACACTCACTCTCTCACATTCTCAGATCAGTGTGTGTACCTGTGTATCGGTCCTTGAAGCTCTCGATATAAGCACCTGCATCGTCCTCCTCGATCCCCATCTGCTCCCCCAGAGATTTGGCTCCCATCCCATAGATTATACCATAACATATCTACACACACACACACACACACAATATAATGAACAAACATCAAGTTGGAAACAAATGCAGTGCGTGTTACTACCCTAGCGGGGACATCTCCCAGATTCCCACAATGGCTGCTTTGGGGTTGGGTTTAATGGAAACAGGATGAATGCCCACAATGGCTGCTTTGGGGTTGGGTTGAATGGAAACAGGATGAATGCCCACAATGGCTGCTTTGGGGTTGGGTTTAATGGAAACAGGATGAATGCCCACAATGGCTGCTTTGGGGTTGGGTTTAATGGAAACAGGATGAATGCCCACAATGGCTGCTTTGGGGTTGGGTTTAATGGAAACAGGATGAATGCCCACAATGGCTGCTTTGGGGTTGGGTTTAATGGATATACATGTTAGGTCCCCACAAGGTAGAACACATGCTGTGTGTACCTGTTTAGCCTGTTGTCTCAGGGTGTCGTCTACAGTCTCCAGGTCAATGTTAGGTCCCCACAAGGTAGAACACGTGTACCTGTTTAGCCTGTTGTGTCAGGGTGTCGTCTACAGTCTCCAGGTCAATGTTGTGTACCTGTTTAGCCTGTTGTCTCAGGGTGTCGTCTACAGTCTCCAGGTCAATGTTGTGTACCTGTTTAGCCTGTTGTCTCAGGGTGTCGTCTACAGTCTCCAGGTCAATGTTCTTCCACTCAGCAGCGATACAGCGGAACACATCAGCTCCTCCATTCAACACCTGACACACGTTTGGACAAGGTCAGATGAAAGTAGTGTGTGTGTGTCCGTGTGTGTGTGTCTGTGTGTGTGTGTGTCTGTGTGTGTCCGTGTGTGTGTGTCTGTGTGTGTGTGTGTCCGTGTGTGTGTGTCCGTGTGTGTGTGTGTGTGTGTGTGTCCGTGTGTGTGTGTGTGTCCGTGTGTGTCCGTGTGTGTGTGTGTGTCCGTGTGTGTGTGTGTGTCCGTGTGTTTGTCCGTGTGTGTGTGTGTGTCCGTGTGTGTGTCCGTGTGTGTGTCCGTGTGTCCGTGTGTGTCCGTGTGTCCGTGTGTGTGTGTGTGTGTGTGTGTCCGTGTGTCCGTGTGTGTGTGTGTGTGTGACCTGTAGCAGACGTTTGTCCTTAGAGAGGTGAGCCAACACTCTGAGCTCCAACTGGGAATAATCTGCTGCTAATACCATCCCTCCTGGAGAGAGGAGAGAGAGGAGGTAAGGAGAGAGAGGAGAGGTAAGAGAGAGAGGGGGTGACAGGGAGGGGAGAGGGATGGATAGACAGAGGTAGGGGCAGAGTGGGGGAGAAAGAAAGAGAGAGGGAGCACGAGACAGAGGGAAGAGGGAGGAGGGAGAAAGAGAGAGGGGGGAGGGAGAAAGAGAGAGGGAGAGAGAATTTGGACAGCACGGGAGAGAGAAAAGCATACCAATTAGGATCTGGCAGAAAATACTTGAATCAGTCATAGAACCCATTGCCCTTTATGGTTGTGAGGTCTGGGGTCCGCTCACCAACCAAGACTTCACAAAATGGGACAAACACCAAATTGAGACTCTGCACGCAGAATTCTGCAAAAAATATCCTCAGTGTACAACGTAAAACACCAAATAATGCAGAGCAGAATTAGGCCGATACCCACTAATTATCAAAATCCAGAAAAGAGCCGTTAAATTCTACGACCACCTAAAAGGAAGCGATTCCCAAACCTTCCATGACAAAGCCATCACCTACAGAGAGATGAACCTGGAGAGTCCCCTCAGCAAGCTGGTCCTGGGGCTCTGTTCACAAACACACCCACAGAGCCCCAGAACAGCAACACAATTAGACCCAACGAAAACAAAAAGATAATTACTTGACACATTGGAAAGAATTAACCACAAAAACAGCACTCTGCCCACAAAATGAGGTGGAATCTGAGCTGCACCTCCTAACCTCCTGCCAAATATATGACCATATTAGAGACATATTTTCCTCAGATTACACAGATCCACAAAGAGATTGATAACAAACCCAACTTGTTTTGATAAACACCCATATCTACTGGGTGAAATTCCACAGTGTGCCATCACAGCAGCAAGATTTGTGACCTGTTGCCACGAGAAAAGGGCAACCATTGAAGAACAAACACCATTGTAAATACAACCCATAGTTATGTTGATTTATTTTCCCTTCTGTACTTTAACTATTTGCACATCATTACAACACTGTATACAGACATAATATAACATTTGAAATGTCTTTATTCTTTTGGAACTTCTGTGAGTGTCATGTTTAATGTTCATATTTTTTATACTTCTGTATATTATCTAGTTGCTTTGGCAAACATATGTTAAACATATGTTTCCCCTGACAATAAAGGCTTTTACTTGTTACATTTAATTGGGGGTGAAATGAGGAATAACACAAAGGTGCCTATGTGGCTCAGTCAGTAGAGCATGGAGCTTACCCATCAAGGGATGTGGGTTCAACTCCCGCTGGGGTTACCATTTGTCAAATGTATGACTGTTAATCACTTTGGATAAAAGCATCTGACACACACATGTAGGGTTGGATAGTGGGCCCTCTTGGCCCAAAGACTATTTACCATTGAGGTCTTTCACCATTTTGAAGTAGTCAACTGGATCACAGAAATATTGCAGCTATTCAATACAATACAACTTCAGGAATGACAGGGTGCTTCAAATAGGACGGACAGACAGACAGACAGACAGACAGACAGACAGACAGGCGGGCAAGCAGGTACCATTAGTATAGACTCTCTGTGGCCTGGCAGTAAGTGGTACCATTAGTATAGACTCTCTGTGGCCTGCCTGACATGGTACCATTAGTATAGACTCTCTGTGGCCTGTCTGACATGGTACCATTAGTATAGACTCTCTGTGGCCTGTCTGACATGGTACCATTAGTATAGACTCTCTGTGGCCTGTCTGACATGGTACCATTAGTATAGACTCTCTGTGGCCTGTCTGACATGGTACCATTAGTATAGACTCTCTGTGGCCTGTCTGACATGGTACCATTAGTATAGACTCTCTGTGGCCTGTCTGACATGGTACCATTAGTATAGACTCTCTGTGGCCTGTCTGACATGGTACCATTAGTATAGACTCTCTGTGGCCTGTCTGACATGGTACCATTAGTATAGACTCTCTGTGGCCTGTCTGACATGGTACCATTAGTATAGACTCTCTGTGGCCTGTCTGACATGGTACCATTAGTATAGACTCTCTGGGCCTGTCTGACATGGTACCATTAGTATAGACTCTCTGTGGCCTGTCTGACATGGTACCATTAGTATAGACTCTCTGTGGCCTGTCTGACATGGTACCATTAGTATAGACTCTCTGTGGCCTGCCTGACATGGTACCATTAGTATAGACTCTCTGTGGCCTGGCAGTAAGTGGTACCATTAGTATAGTCTCTCTGTGGCCTGTCTGACATGGTACCATTAGTATAGACTCTCTGTGGCCTGCCTGACATGGTACCATTAGTATAGACTCTCTGTGGCCTGTCTGACATGGTACCATTAGTATAGACTCTCTGTGGCCTGGCAGTAAGTGGTCTGACATGGTACCATTAGTATAGACTCTCTGTGGCCTGTCTGACATGGTACCATTAGTATAGACTCTCTGTGGCCTGTCTGACATGGTACCATTAGTATAGACTCTCTGTGGCCTGGCAGTAAGCGGTCTGACATGGTACCATTAGTATAGACTCTCTGTGGCCTGTCTGACATGGTACCATTAGTATAGACTCTCTGTGGCCTGGCAGTAAGCGGTCTGACATGGTACCATTAGTATAGACTCTCTGTGGCCTGCCTGACATGGTACCATTAGTATAGACTCTCTGTGGCCTGCCTGACATGGTACCATTAGTATAGACTCTCTGTGGCCTGCCTGACATGGTACCATTAGTATAGACTCTCTGTGGCCTGGCAGTAAGTGGTACCATTAGTATAGACTCTCTGTGGCCTGTCTGACATGGTACCATTAGTATAGACTCTCTGTGGCCTGTCTGACATGGTACCATTAGTATAGACTCTCTGTGGCCTGTCTGACATGGTACCATTAGTATAGACTCTCTGTGGCCTGTCTGACATGGTACCATTAGTATAGACTCTCTGTGGCCTGCCTGACATGGTACCATTAGTATAGACTCTCTGTGGCCTGGCAGTAAGTGGTACCATTAGTATAGTCTCTCTGTGGCCTGTCTGACATGGTACCATTAGTATAGACTCTCTGTGGCCTGCCTGACATGGTACCATTAGTATAGACTCTCTGTGGCCTGTCTGACATGGTACCATTAGTATAGACTCTCTGTGGCCTGGCAGTAAGTGGTCTGACATGGTACCATTAGTATAGACTCTCTGTGGCCTGTCTGACATGGTACCATTAGTATAGACTCTCTGTGGCCTGTCTGACATGGTACCATTAGTATAGACTCTCTGTGGCCTGGCAGTAAGCGGTCTGACATGGTACCATTAGTATAGACTCTCTGTGGCCTGTCTGACATGGTACCATTAGTATAGACTCTCTGTGGCCTGGCAGTAAGCGGTCTGACATGGTACCATTAGTATAGACTCTCTGTGGCCTGCCTGACATGGTACCATTAGTATAGACTCTCTGTGGCCTGCCTGACATGGTACCATTAGTATAGACTCTCTGTGGCCTGCCTGACATGGTAGGTGGAGGAGTTACCTGTGAAAGGTGTTAGGTGGAGAATTTACCTGTGAAAGGTGTTAGGTGGAGGAGTTACCTGTGAAAGGTGTTAGGTGGAGGAGTTACCTGTGAAAGGTGTTAGGTGGAGGAGTTACCTGTGAAAGGTGTTAGGTGGAGGAGTTACCTGTGAAAGGTACAAAGGCGTGTCTCATGCTGACGGAGAAGGCCACGGCCCCTTCAGGAGGAGGAGCTGGAAGTCTGATCAGCCTGGAACGGCCCTGACTGAGAAGGAAGAACATCATGACCTTATTCTGATTGTTTTTAAGCACCCAGGCCTACAGTCGGGAGGCCTGGAATATGAGCAGCAGAAAATACCAAACAGGTGATTGTTGAGCTGTTAGTGAGCAAACAAATACACTTGTGGGTAAACCGTTTGGCTAGGCCTACTGAAAAGAGGAGAATCTCATCGGTCCGTAGCTACCAAAGCTATTTCTCAACTCCCAAAATTTTGCCAACAGCACCATTTTAGCCTACAGCCGGAGTATCTTGTATTGAGCCTGAGTGGACATATCATTGGGTGAGTCAGTGAGTGGACATATCATTGGGTGAGTCAGTGAGTGGACATATCATTGGGTGAGTCAGTGAGTGGACATATCATTGGGTGAGTCAGTGAGTGGACATATCATTGGGTGAGTCAGTGAGTGGACATATCATTGGGTGAGTCAGTGAGTGGACATATCATTGGGTGAGTCAGAGTGGACATATCATTGGGTGAGTCAGAGTGGACATATCATTGGGTGAGTCAGAGTGGACATATCATTGGGTGAGTCAGTGAGTGGACATATCATTGGGTGAGTCAGTGAGTGGACATATCATTAGGTGAGTCAGTGAGTGGACATATCATTGGGTGAGTCAGTGAGTGGACATATCATTGGGTGAGTCAGTGAGTGGACATATCATTGGGTGAGTCAGTGAGTGGACATATCATTGGGTGAGTCAGTGAGTGGACATATCATTGGGTGAGTCAGTGAGTGGACATATCATTGGGTGAGTCAGAGTGGACATATCATTGGGTGAGTCAGAGTGGACATATCATTGGGTGAGTCAGAGTGGACATATCATTGGGTGAGTCAGTGAGTGGACATATCATTGGGTGAGTCAGTGAGTGGACATATCATTGGGTGAGTCAGTGAGTGGACATATCATTGGGTGAGTCAGAGTGGACATATCATTGGGTGAGTCAGAGTGGACATATCATTGGGTGAGTCAGTGAGTGGACATATCATTGGGTGAGTCAGTGAGTGGACATATCATTGGGTGAGTCAGTGAGTGGACATATCATTGGGTGAGTCAGTGAGTGGACATATCATTGGGTGAGTCAGAGTGGACATATCATTGGGTGAGTCAGAGTGGACATATCATTGGGTGAGTCAGAGTGGACATATCATTGGGTGAGTCAGTGAGTGGACATATCATTGGGTGAGTCAGTGAGTGGACATATCATTGGGTGAGTCAGTGAGTGGACATATCATTGGGTGAGTCAGTGAGTGGACATATCATTGGGTGAGTCAGTGAGTGGACATATCATTGGGTGAGTCAGTGAGTGGACATATCATTGGGTGAGTCAGTGAGTGGACATATCATTGGGTGAGTCAGTGAGTGGACACCCAAAAGTACTCGTTACATTTTGAATGCTTAGGACAGGAAAATGGGCCAATTTGCGCACTTGGTTATCCCTACTGCCTCTGATCTGTCGGACTCAATAAACAGAAATGCAGCGTTTGTAAATGATGTCTGAGTGTTGGAGTGTTCCCCTGGCTATCTGTAATGATGTCTGAGTGTTATTGTGTTCCCCTGGCCATCTGTAAATGATGTCTGAGTGTTGGGGTGTTTCCCTGGCTATCTGTAATGATGTCTGAGTGTTGGAGTGTACCCCTGGCTATCTGTAATGATGTCTGAGTGTTGGAGTGTTCCCCTGGCTATCTGTAATGATGTCTGAGTGTTATTGTGTTCCCCTGGCCATCTGTAAATGATGTCTGAGTGTTGGAGTGTGCCCCTGGCTATCTGTAATGATGTCTGAGTGTTGGAGTGTTCCCCTGGCTATCTGTAATGATGTCTGAGTGTTGGAGTGTTCCCCTGGCTGTCTGTATTGATGTCTGAGTGTTGGAGTGTTCCCCTGGCTATCTGTAATGATGTCTGAGTGTTGGAGTGTTCCCCTGGCTATCTGTAATGATGTCTGGGTGTTGGGGTGTTTCCCTGGCTATCTGTAATGATGTCTGAGTGTTGGAGTGTTCCCCTGGCTATCTGTAATGATGTCTGAGTGTTGGAGTGCCCCTGGCTATCCTTAATGATATCTGAGTGTTGGAGTGTTCCCCTGGCTATCTGTAATGATGTCTGAGTGTTGGAGTGTTCCCCTGGCTATCTGTAATGATGTCTGAGTGTTGGAGTGCCCCTGGCTATCCTTAATGATATCTGAGTGTTGGAGTGTTCCCCTGGCTATCTGTAATGATGTCTGAGTGTTGGAGTGTTCCCCTGGCTATCTGTAAAGATGTCTGAGTGTTGGAGTGTTCCCCTGGCTATCTGTAATGATGTCTGAGTTTTGGAGTGTTCCCCTGGCTATCTGTACATTTTAAAACAAGAAAATGGTGCGGTCTGCTTTGCTTAATATCAGGAATTTGAAATTATTTATACTTTTACTTTTGATAGTTAAATATATTTTATCAATTACATTTACTTTAGATACTTAAATATATTTAGAACCAAATACTTTCTGACTTTTCCTGAAGTAGTATTTTACTGGGTGACTTTTACTTCAGTAACTTTCTATGAAGGTATCTTTACTTTTACTACAGTATGACTATTGGGTACTTTTCCCACCCCTGCTAATGGGTTACGTACCCAATACATATGGTTATTCCCACCCGTGCTAATGGGTTACGTACCCAATACATATGGTTATTCCCACCACTACTAATGGGTTACGTACCCAATACATATGGTTATTCCCACCCCTGCTAATGGGTTACGTACCCAATACATATGGTTATTCCCACCACTACTAATGGGTTACGTACCCAATACATATGGTTATTCCCACCCAGTCCGGCGGCCATCTTGTCAAGGTTAGGATTAGTAGTTATAGATAGTTTAACAGTATAATAAATAGTTATTCCCACCCAGTCCGGCATCCATCTTGTCAAGGTTAGGGTTAGTAGTTATAAATAGTTATTCCAACCCTGTCCGGCGTCCATCTTGTGAGGGCGGGCTCTCCTCCACCACAGAGGCCATCTGGATCTCAAAGTCCTTCGGAACGTTCTGGATGTTTGGCTCTGTGAAGCTCACTCTGCCTGACACGCAGACAGACACGCAGACAGACACGCAGACACGCAGACAGACACGCAGACAGACACGCAGACAGACACGCAGACAGACACAAGCAGACAGACACAAGCAGACAGACACGCAGACAGACACGCAGAACGCAGACAGACACGCAGACAGACACGCAGAACGCAGACAGACACGCAGACAGACACGCAGACAGACACAAGCAGACAGACACAAGCAGACAGACACAAGCAGACAGACACGCAGACAGACACACGCAGACAGACACGCAGACAGACACGCAGACAGACACAAGCAGACAGACACAAGCAGACAGACACGCAGACAGACGTATAAATGATGTGTCTACATTACATTGTAGTCATCCATCAGTACATTCATCTCCAGATAGCTAGGTGGACCAGTCATAGTCAGTACATTCATCTCCAGATAGCTAGGTGGACCAGTCATAGTCAGTACATTCATCTCCAGATAGCTAGGTGGACCAGTCATCCATCAGTACATTCATCTCCAGATAGCTAGGTGGACCAGTCATAGTCAGTACATTCATCTTCAGATAGCTACGTGGACCAGTCATAGTCAGGACATTCATCTCCAGATAGCTAGGTGGACCAGTCATAGTCAGTACATTCATCTCCAGATAGCTAGGTGGACCAGTCATCCATCAGTACATTCATCTCCAGATAGCTAGGTGGACCAGTCATAGTCAGTACATTCATCTCCAAATAGCTAGGTGGACCAGTCATAGTAAGGACATTCATCTTCAGATAGCTAGGTGGACCAGTCATAGTCAGGACATTCATCTCCAGATAGCTAGGTGGACCAGTCATAGTCAGTACATTCATCTCCAAATAGCTAGGTGGACCAGTCATAGTCAGTACATTCATCTCCAGATAGCTAGGTGGACCAGTCATAGTCAGTACATTCATCTCCAGATAGCTAGGTGGACCAGTCATAGTCAGGACATTCATCTTCAGATAGCTACGTGGACCAGTCATAGTCAGTACATTCATCTCCAGATAGCTAGGTGGACCAGTCATAGTCAGGACATTCATCTCCAGATAGCTAGGTGGACCAGTCATAGTCAGTACATTCATCTTCAGATAGCTAGGTGGACCATTCATAGTCAGGAAATTCATCTCCAGATAGATTACCTGTAGCAGTGTGTGTGTTACCTGTAGCAGTGTGTGTGTTACCTGTAGCAGTGTGTGTTACCTGTAGCAGTGTGTGTTACCTGTAGCAGTGTGTGTGTGTGTTACCTGTAGCAGTGTGTGTGTGTGTTACCTGTAGCAGTGTGTGTTACCTGTAGCAGTGTGTGTTACCTGTAGCAGTGTGTGTTACCTGTAGCAGTGTGTGTGTGTTACCTGTAGCAGTGTGTGTGTGTTACCTGTAGCAGTGTGTGTGTGTTACCTGTAGCAGTGTGTGTGTGTTACCTGTAGCAGTGTGTGTGTGTTACCTGTAGCAGTGTGTGTGTGTTACCTGTAGCAGTGTGTGTGTTACCTGTAGCAGTGTGTGTGTTACCTGTAGCAGTGTGTGTGTGTTACCTGTAGCAGTGTGTGTGTGTTACCTGTAGCAGTGTGTGTTACCTGTAGCAGTGTGTGTGTGTGTGTTACCTGTAGCAGTGTGTGTGTGTTACCTGTAGCAGTGTGTGTGTGTTACCTGTAGCAGTGTGTGTGTGTTACCTGTAGCAGTGTGTGTGTGTGTTACCTGTAGCAGTGTGTGTGTGTGTGTGTGTTACCTGTAGCAGTGTGTGTGTGTGTTACCTGTAGCAGTGTGTGTGTGTGTTACCTGTAGCAGTGTGTGTGTGTGTTACCTGTAGCAGTGTGTGTGTGTGTTACCTGTAGCAGTGTGTGTGTTACCTGTAGCAGTGTGTGTTACCTGTAGCAGTGTGTGTTACCTGTAGCAGTGTGTGTTACCTGTAGCAGTGTGTGTGTGTTACCTGTAGCAGTGTGTGTGTGTTACCTGTAGCAGTGTGTGTGTGTTACCTGTAGCAGTGTGTGTTACCTGTAGCAGTGTGTGTTACCTGTAGCAGTGTGTGTTACCTGTAGCAGTGTGTGTTACCTGTAGCAGTGTGTGTTACCTGTAGCAGTGTGTGTGTGTTACCTGTAGCAGTGTGTGTGTGTTACCTGTAGCAGTGTGTGTGTGTTACCTGTAGCAGTGTGTGTGTGTTACCTGTAGCAGTGTGTGTTACCTGTAGCAGTGTGTGTTACCTGTAGCAGTGTGTGTGTTACCTGTAGCAGTGTGTGTTACCTGTAGCAGTGTGTGTTACCTGTAGCAGTGTGTGTGTTACCTGTAGCAGTGTGCTGTAGCAGTGTGTGTGTGTGTGTGTGTTACCTGTAGCAGTGTGTGTGTGTTACCTGTAGCAGTGTGTGTTACCTGTAGCAGTGTGTGTTACCTGTAGCAGTGTGTGTTACCTGTAGCAGTGTGTGTTACCTGTAGCAGTGTGTGTGTTACCTGTAGCAGTGTGTGTGTTACCTGTAGCAGTGTGTGTGTTACCTGTAGCAGTGTGTGTTACCTGTAGCAGTGTGTGTTACCTGTAGCAGTGTGTGTGTTACCTGTAGCAGTGTGTATTACCTGTAGCGGTGTGTGTGTTACCTGTAGCAGTGTGCTGTAGCAGTGTGTGTTACCTGTAGCAGTGTGTGTGTTACCTGTAGCAGTGTGTGTTACCTGTAGCAGTGTGCTGTAGCAGTGTGTGTGTGTGTGTGTGTGTGTGTTACCTGTAGCAGTGTGTGTGTGTTACCTGTAGCAGTGTGTGTGTGTTACCTGTAGCAGTGTGTGTGTGTTACCTGTAGCAGTGTGTGTGTGTTACCTGTAGCAGTGTGTGTGTGTTACCTGTAGCAGTGTGTGTGTTACCTGTAGCAGTGTGTGTGTGTTACCTGTAGCAGTGTGTGTGTGTTACCTGTAGCAGTGTGTGTGTGTGTGTGTGTTACCTGTAGCAGTGTGTGTGTGTGTGTGTGTTACCTGTAGCAGTGTGTGTGTGTGTGTGTTACCTGTAGCAGTGTGTGTGTTACCTGTAGCAGTGTGTGTGTGTTACCTGTAGCAGTGTGTGTGTGTTACCTGTAGCAGTGTGTGTTACCTGTAGCAGTGTGTGTGTTACCTGTAGCAGTGTGTGTGTGTTACCTGTAGCAGTGTGTGTGTGTGTTACCTGTAGCAGTGTGTGTGTTACCTGTAGCAGTGTGTGTGTTACCTGTAGCAGTGTGTGTGTTACCTGTAGCAGTGTGTGTGTTACCTGTAGCAGTGTGTGTGTTACCTGTAGCAGTGTGTGTGTGTGTTACCTGTAGCAGTGTGTGTGTGTGTTACCTGTAGCAGTGTGTGTTACCTGTAGCAGTGTGTGTGTTACCTGTAGCAGTGTGTGTGTTACCTGTAGCAGTGTGTGTGTGTGTTACCTGTAGTAGTGTGTGTTACCTGTAGCAGTGTGTGTGTTACCTGTAGCAGTGTGTTTGTTACCTGTAGCAGTGTGTGTGTTACCTGTAGCAGTGTGTGTGTTACCTGTAGCAGTGTGTGTTACCTGTAGCAGTGTGTGTGTTACCTGTAGCAGTGTGTGTGTGTTACCTGTAGCAGTGTGTGTTACCTGTAGCAGTGTGTGTGTGTGTGTTACCTGTAGCAGTGTGTGTGTGTGTGTTACCTGTAGCAGTGTGTGTGTGTGTGTTACCTGTAGCAGTGTGTGTGTGTGTGTGTGTGTGTGTGTGTGTTACCTGTAGCAGTGTGTGTGTGTGTGTTACCTGTAGCAGTGTGTGTGTGTGTGTGTTACCTGTAGCAGTGTGTGTGTGTGTGTGTTACCTGTAGCAGTGTGTGTTACCTGTAGCAGTGTGTGTGTGTGTGTTACCTGTAGCAGTGTGTGTGTTACCTGTAGCAGTGTGTGTTACCTGTAGCAGTGTGTGTTACCTGTAGCAGTGTGTGTTACCTGTAGCAGTGTGTGTTACCTGTAGCAGTGTGTGTTACCTGTAGCAGTGTGTGTTACCTGTAGCAGTGTGTGTTACCTGTAGCAGTGTGTGTGTTACCTGTAGCAGTGTGTGTGTTACCTGTAGCAGTGTGTGTGTTACCTGTAGCAGTGTGTGTGTTACCTGTAGCAGTGTGTGTTACCTGTAGCAGTGTGTGTGTTACCTGTAGCAGTGTGTGTTACCTGTAGCAGTGTGTGTTACCTGTAGCAGTGTGTGTTACCTGTAGCAGTGTGTGTTACCTGTAGCAGTGTGTGTTACCTGTAGCAGTGTGTGTCTGGGAGACTGGATGTATTCTATCCATAACCAGCAGGGGGTGATGTTGTTTCTCTCTCTGCAGGGGAAACACCACCGTTGTCAAGGCGTTGGTGATCCTCCTCCACTCCAGAATCACCCCCGGCAACGGGTGGAGGGAACTGAGCTTCTCCAGGATGTCCTGATGATGTCACCTTTTATTCACATATGATGTCACAGAGCAGGACCAATAACTTCACTGTGTGTGTGTGTGTGTCTGTGTGTGTGTCTGTGTGTGTGTTACCTTGGTGGTACTGAACGGTTTCCCCAACCCGGCACGTCCTGTTCCTCTCCTGCTGTACCCCAGGGTCTTCTTACCCCTCCCCCACTCAAATCACAGCTGGGAGGCAGGTGCAGCTCACGGAACAACACCTGACACACACACACAGACACCCACACACACACCCACACCCACACAGACACCCACACACACACACAGACACCCACACAGACACCCACACACACACACCCAGACACCCACACACACACACCCAGACACCCACACACACACACACACACAGACACCCACACAGACACACACACACAGAGACGCACGTCAACAACAGAGTAGGAGGAACAGACAGACATGATGATGCAGAACCTTAGAACAATACTTGAGATGCTGTGGTAACCTTGGCGATACCCTGAACACCTAGTCAAGACCATGGCGACACCCTGAACACCTAGTCAAGACCTTGGCGATACCCTGAACACCTAGTGTAGACCTTGGTGATAGTTACAACAAATAAACAACAAATATATGAAATATTTTGGGGAAGCCCTAGAACCCCCACTCCCCCTCCCTACCTGTGCCACATCCTCGGTGCTAGTCAGAGAGAAGTTGTGTCCAGCAAGGCTGTAGGCCTGTGTCTCCAGAGCTGACAGCTTGGCCTGCATCACGTGTTTCTGCCTGTCACATTCCTCCCAGCTGAAGCCAATCCCATTCAGCTCTAGCAGCGCCAGGCACACCTGGGAACGCATCTCCACACTGCGGAACACATCTACATACACACAGAGGACAGACACCCCAGAGAGAGACAGAGAGAGAGAGAGAGAGAGAGAGAGAGAGAGAGAGAGAGAGAGACGGACAGAGTGAGAGAAACAGAGAGAGAGGAGAGGAGACAGAGAGAAAGGAGACCGAGAGGAGACAGAGGGACAGAACAGAAACAGAATGATCAAAAACTGAGACGTAGGGTAGAAGTCCGGCTGTCAGATGTGTTCCTTACCTATGAGTCCATCTTTCTCCAGCAGGGTAGTGAGGTGACCCATGGTGCTGTGTATTAGCACGCTGTCTATGGCTGCTCGTAGGCGAGGGGAGTGTGTGTGTCCATCCAGCAACGGTAGTTCTGAGGGACAGTAGCAGGTGACCATGTTGGTCAGAGTTCTCTCCTCACTACCCGGGTCCAACAGCCAAGACGCCACCTAAACTCACACAGACACACACAGATAGACAGACACACACAGATAGACAGACACACACAGACAGACAGACAGACAGACAGACAGACAGACAGACAGACACACACACACACACACAGACAGATACAGACACACACACAGACGGACGATAGACACACACACACAGATAGATAGACACACACACACACACACACACACACACACACACACACACACACACACACACACACACACAGATAGATAGACACACACACACACACACACAGATAGACACACACACACAGATACAGACACACACACAGACAGATATAGACACACACACAGACAGACGATAGACACACACACAGACAGACGATAGACACACACAGATAGACAGACACACACACACAGACAGACACACACACACAGACGATAGACACACACACAGACAGACACACACACAGATACAGACACACACACAGACGATAGACACAGATAGATAGACACACACACACAGACGATAGACACACACACAGATAGATAGACACACACACACAGATAGATAGACACACACACACACACAGACGATAGACACAGATAGATAGACACACACACACAGACGATAGACACAGATAGACAGACACACACACACAGACGATAGACACAGATAGACAGACACACACACACAGACGATAGACACAGATAGACAGACACACACAGTTAGATAAAACTCCACCTACACAGCTTGAATATAAATGTCTGTGTCTGTGTGTGTGTGTGTATATATATCTGTGTGTGTGTGTGTATCTGTGTGTGTGTGTGTGTGTGTATCTGTGTGTGTGTGTGTGTGTGTGTGTGTGTGTATCTGTGTGTGTGTCTGTCTGTATCTGTGTGTGTGTGTGTCTGTATCTGTGTGTGTGTGTGTATATCTGTGTGTGTGTGTATGTGTATCTGTGTGTGTGTGTGTGTATCTGTGTGTGTGTGTGTGTGTGTGTGTGTGTATCTGTGTGTCTGTATCTGTGTGTG
>NW_027040130.1:53555-91055 GCF_034236695.1 Oncorhynchus nerka
ACACACAGATATATATACACACACATTTATATTCAAGCTGTGTAGGTGGAGTTTTATCTAACTGTGTCTATCGTCTGTGTGTGTGTGTCTGTCTATCTGTGTCTATCGTCTGTGTGTGTGTGTGTGTCTGTCTATCTGTGTCTATCGTCTGTGTGTGTGTGTCTGTCTATCTGTGTCTATCGTCTGTGTGTGTGTGTCTATCTATCTGTGTGTGTGTCTATCGTCTGTGTGTGTGTGTCTATCTATCTGTGTCTATCGTCTGTGTGTGTGTGTCTGTCTATCTGTGTCTATCATCTGTCTGTGTGTGTGTGTCTGTCTATCTGTGTCTATCATCTGTCTGTGTGTGTGTGTCTGTCTATATGTGTCTATCGTCTGTGTGTGTGTGTCTATCTATCTGTGTGTGTGTCTATCGTCTGTGTGTGTGTCTATCTGTGTGTGTGTGTGTGTGTCTGTATCTGTGTGTGTGTGTGTGTGTCTGTCTATCTGTGTCTATCTATCTGTGTGTGTGTCTATCATCTGTCTGTGTGTGTGTGTCTGTATCTGTGTGTGTGTGTCTATCTGTGTGTGTGTGTGTGTGTGTGTCTGTCTATCTGTCTGTGTGTGTGTGTCTGTCTATCTGTGTCTATCGTCTGTGTGTGTGTGTCTGTCTATCTGTGTCTATCGTCTGTGTGTGTGTCTATCTATCTGTGTCTATCGTCTGTGTGTGTGTGTCTGTCTATCTGTGTCTGTCTGTGTGTGTGTGTCTATCATCTGTCTGTGTGTGTGTGTCTGTCTATCTGTGTGTGTGTGTCTATCGTCTGTCTGTGTGTGTGTGTCTGTCTATCTGTGTGTGTCTGTGTGTGTGTCTATCTATCTGTGTGTGTCTATCGTCTGTCTGTGTGTGTGTGTCTATCGTCTGTCTGTGTGTGTGTCTATCTATCTATCTGTGTGTGTGTGTCTATCGTCTGTCTGTGTGTGTGTCTGTATCTGTGTGTGTGTGTCTATCTGTGTGTGTGTGTGTCTATCTGTGTGTGTGTGTGTGTGTGTGTGTGTCTGTCTATCTGTGTGTGTCTGTGTGAGTTTAGGTGGCGTCTTGGCTGTTGGACCCGGGTAGTGAGGAGAGAACTCTGACCAACATGGTCACCTGCTACTGTCCCTCAGAACTACCGTTGCTGGATGGACACACACACTCCCCTCGCCTACGAGCAGCCATAGACAGCGTGCTAATACACAGCACCATGGGTCACCTCACTACCCTGCTGGAGAAAGATGGACTCATAGGTAAGGAACACATCTGACAGCCGGACTTCTACCCTACGTCTCAGTTTTTGATCATTCTGTTTCTGTTCTGTCCCTCTGTCTCCTCTGTCTCCTCTCGGTCTCCTTTCTCTCTCTCTGTCTCTGTCTCTCTCTCTCTGTCTCCTCTCCTCTCTCTCTGTTTCTCTCACTCTGTCCGTCTCTCTCTCGCTCTGTCTCTCTCTCTCTCTCTCTGTCTCTCTCTGGGGTGTCTGTCCTCTGTGTGTATGTAGATGTGTTCCGCAGTGTGGAGATGCGTTCCCAGGTGTGCCTGGCGCTGCTAGAGCTGAATGGGATTGGCTTCAGCTGGGAGGAATGTGACAGGCAGAAACACGTGATGCAGGCCAAGCTGTCAGCTCTGGAGACACAGGCCTACAGCCTTGCTGGACACAACTTCTCTCTGACTAGCACCGAGGATGTGGCACAGGTAGGGAGGGGGAGTGGGGGTTCTAGGGCTTCCCCAAAATATTTCATATATTTGTTGTTTATTTGTTGTAACTATCACCAAGGTCTACACTAGGTGTTCAGGGTATCGCCAAGGTCTTGACTAGGTGTTCAGGGTATCGCCATGGTCTTGACTAGGTGTTCAGGGTATCGCCAAGGTTACCACAGCATCTCAAGTATTGTTCTAAGGTTCTGCATCATCATGTCTGTCTGTTCCTCCTACTCTGTTGTTGACGTGCGTCTCTGTGTGTGTGTGTCTGTGTGGGTGTCTGTGTGGGTGTCTGTGTGTGTGTGTGTGTGTGTGTGTGGGTGTCTGGGTGTGTGTGTGTGGGTGTCTGGGTGTGTGTGTGTGGGTGTGGGTGTGTGTGGGGTGTCTGTGTGTGTGTGTGGGTGTCTGTGTGTGGGTGTGTGGGTGTGTGGGTGTCTGTGGGTGTCTGTGTGTGTGTGTGTGTCAGGTGTTGTTCCGTGAGCTGCACCTGCCTCCCAGCTGTGATTTGAGTGGGGGGAGGGGTAAGAAGACCCTGGGGTACAGCAGGAGAGGAACAGGACGTGCCGGGTTGGGGAAACCGTTCAGTACCACCAAGGTAACACACACACAGACACACACACACACACAGTGAAGTTATTGGTCCTGCTCTGTGACATCATATGTGAATAAAAGGTGACATCATCAGGACATCCTGGAGAAGCTCAGTTCCCTCCACCCGTTGCCGGGGGTGATTCTGGAGTGGAGGAGGATCACCAACGCCTTGACAACGGTGGTGTTTCCCCTGCAGAGAGAGAAACAACATCACCCCCTGCTGGTTATGGATAGAATACATCCAGTCTCCCAGACACACACTGCTACAGGTAACACACACTGCTACAGGTAACACACACTGCTACAGGTAACACACACACTGCTACAGGTAACACACACACTGCTACAGGTAACACACACACTGCTACAGCTGTAACACACACACACTGCTACAGGTAACACACACACTGCTACAGGTAACACACACTGCTACAGGTAACACACACACTGCTACAGGTAACACACACTGCTACAGGTAACACACACTGCTACAGGTAACACACACTGCTACAGGTAACACACACACTGCTACAGGTAACACACACACTGCTACAGGTAACACACACACTGCTACAGGTAACACACACTGCTAACACACACACACACACTGCTACAGGTAACACACACACACACACAACACACACACACTGCTACAGGTAACACACACACACTGCTGCTACAGGTAACACACACACACACACTGCTACAGGTAACACACACACTGCTACAGGTAACACACACACACACACACTGCTACAGGTAACACACACACACACACACTGCTACAGGTAACACACACACACACAGGTAACACACACTGCTACAGGTAACACACACACACACTGCTACAGGTAACACACACACACACTGCTACAGGTAACACACACACTGCTACACACACACACTGCTACAGGTAACACACACACAGGTAACACACTGCTACAGGTAACACACACACTGCTACAGGTAACACACACACTGCTACAGGTAACAAACACACTGCTACAGGTAACACACACACTGCTACAGGTAACACACACTGCTACAGGTAACACACACTGCTACAGGTAACACACACACACACTGCTACAGGTAACACACACTGCTACAGGTAACACACACACACACTGCTACAGGTAACACACACACACACTGCTACAGGTAACACACACTGCTACAGGTAACACACACACTGCTACAGGTAACACACACTGCTACAGGTAACACACACACACACTGCTACAGGTAACACACACACTGCTACAGGTAACACACTGCTACACACACTGCTACAGGTAACACACTGCTACAGGTAACACACACTGCTACAGGTAACACACACTGCTACAGGTAACACACACACTGCTACAGGTAACACACACACTGCTACAGGTAACACACACACAGGTAACAAACACACTGCTACAGGTAACACACACACTGCTACAGGTAACACACACAGGTAACACACACTGCTACAGGTAACACACACACACACTGCTACAGGTAACACACACAGGTAACACACACTGCTACAGGTAACACACACACACACTGCTACAGGTAACACACACACACACTGCTACAGGTAACACACACACTGCTACAGGTAACACACACACTGCTACAGGTAACACACACACACACACTGCTACAGGTAACACACACACACACACTGCTACAGGTAACACACACACACACTGCTACAGGTAACACACACACAGGTAACACTGCTACAGGTACAGGGTAACACACACTGCTACAGGTAACACACACACACTGCTACAGGTAACACACACACTGCTACAGGTAACACACACTGCTACAGGTAACACACACACACTGCTACAGGTAACACACACACTGCTACAGGTAACACACACTGCTACACACACACACACTGCTACAGGTAACACACACACTGCTACAGGTAACACACACACACTGCTACAGGTAACACACACACAACACACACACACTGCTACAGGTAACACACTGCTACAGGTACACACACACACTGCTAGCAGGTAACACACACACCGCTACAGGTAACACACACACTGCTACAGGTAACACACACTGCTACAGGTAACACACACTGCTACAGGTAACACACACTGCTACAGGTAACACACACACTGCTACAGGTAACACACTGCTACAGGTAACACACACACACTGCTACAGGTAACACACACACACTGCTACAGGTAACACACACACACTGCTACAGGTAACACACACACACTGCTACAGGTAACACACACACACACACTGCTACAGGTAACACACACACACACACTGCTACAGGTAACACACACACACACACACACTGCTACAGGTAACACACACACTGCTACAGGAAACACACACACTGCTACAGGTAACACACACACTGCTACAGGTAACACACACTGCTACAGGTAACACACACTACTACAGGTAACACACACTGCTACAGGTAACACACACACACTGCTACAGGTAACACACACACTGCTACAGGTAACACACACACTGCTACAGGTAACACACACACACACACACTGCTACAGGTAACACACACACACACACACACTGCTACAGGTAACACACACACACTGCTACAGGTAACACACACACACTGCTACAGGTAACACACACACACTGCTACAGGTAACACACACACACTGCTACAGGTAACACACACACACTGCTACAGGTAACACACACACACTGCTACAGGTAACACACACTGCTACAGGTAACACACACACACACACTGCTACAGGTAACACACACACACACTGCTACAGGTAACACACACTGCTACAGGTAACACACACTGCTACAGGTAACACACACACACTGCTACAGGTAACACACACACACTGCTACAGGTAACACACACACTGCTACAGGTAACACACACACTGCTACAGGTAACACACACACACTGCTACAGGTAACACACACACACTGCTACAGGTAACACACACACACTGCTACAGGTAACACACACACACTGCTACAGGTAACACACACACACACACTGCTACAGGTAACACACACACACACTGCTACAGGTAACACACACACACACTGCTACAGGTAACACACACACACACTGCTACAGGTAACACACACACTGCTACAGGTAACACACACACTGCTACAGGTAATCTATCTGGAGATGAATTTCCTGACTATGAATGGTCCACCTAGCTATCTGGAGATGAATGTCCTGACTATGACTGGTCCACCTAGCTATCTGAAGATGAATGTACTGACTATGACTGGTCCACCTAGCTATCTGAAGATGAATGTACTGACTATGACTGGTCCACCTAGCTATCTGGAGATGAATGTACTGACTATGACTGCTCCACCTAGCTATCTGGAGATGAATGTCCTGACTATGACTGGTCCACCTAGCTATCTGGAGATGAATGTCCTGACTATGACTGGTCCACCTAGCTATCTGGAGATGAATGTCCTGACTATGACTGGTCCACCTAGCTATCTGAAGATGAATGTACTGACTATGACTGGTCCACCTAGCTATCTGAAGATGAATGTACTGATGGATGACTGGTCCACCTAGCTATCTGAAGATGAATGTCCTGACTATGACTGGTCCACCTAGCTATCTGAAGATGAATGTACTGACTATGACTGGTCCACCTAGCTATCTGGAGATGAATGTACTGACTATGACTGGTCCACCTAGATATCTGAAGATGAATGTACTGACTATGACTGGTCCACCTAGCTATCTGAAGATTAATGTACTGACTATGACTGGTCCACCTGGCTATCTGAAGATTAATGTACTGACTATGACTGGTCCACCTAGATATCTGAAGATGAATGTACTGACTATGACTGGTCCACCTAGCTATCTGGAGATGAATGTACTGACTATGACTGGTCCACCTAGCTATCTGAAGATTAATGTACTGACTATGACTGGTCCACCTAGCTATCTGGAGATGAATGTACTGACTATGACTGGTCCACGTAGCTATCTGAAGATGAATGTACTGACTATGACTGGTCCACCTAGCTATCTGAAGATGAATGTCCTGACTATGACTGGTCCACCTAGCTATCTGAAGATGAATGTACTGATGGCTGACTGGTCCACCTAGCTATCTGGAGATGAATGTACTGACTATGACTGGTCCACCTAGCTATCTGGAGATGAATGTCCTGACTATGACTGGTCCACCTAGCTATCTGAAGATGAATGTACTGACTATGACTGGTCCACCTAGCTATCTGAAGATGAATGTACTGATGGATGACTGGTCCACCTAGCTATCTGGAGATGAATGTACTGACTATGACTGGTCCACCTAGCTATCTGGAGATGAATGTACTGACTATGACTGGTCCACCTAGCTATCTGGAGATGAATGTACTGACTATGACTGGTCCACCTAGCTATCTGAAGATGAATGTACTGACTATGACTGGTCCACCTAGCTATCTGAAGATGAATGTACTGACTATGACTGGTCCACCTAGCTATCTGGAGATTAATGTACTGACTATGACTGGTCCACCTAGCTATCTGAAGATGAATGTACTGACTATGACTGGTCCACCTAGCTATCTGGAGATGAATGTCCTGACTATGACTGGTCCACCTAGCTATCTGGAGATTAATGTACTGACTATGACTGGTCCACCTAGCTATCTGAAGATGAATGTACTGACTATGACTGGTCCACGTAGCTATCTGAAGATGAATGTACTGACTATGACTGGTCCACCTAGCTATCTGAAGATGAATGTACTGACTATGACTGGTCCACCTAGCTATCTGGAGATGAATGTACTGACTATGACTGGTCCACCTAGATATCTGAAGATGAATGTACTGACTATGACTGGTCCACCTAGCTATCTGAAGATTAATGTACTGACTATGACTGGTCCACCTGGCTATCTGAAGATTAATGTACTGACTATGACTGGTCCACCTAGATATCTGAAGATGAATGTACTGACTATGACTGGTCCACCTAGCTATCTGGAGATGAATGTACTGACTATGACTGGTCCACCTAGCTATCTGAAGATTAATGTACTGACTATGACTGGTCCACCTAGCTATCTGGAGATGAATGTACTGACTATGACTGGTCCACGTAGCTATCTGAAGATGAATGTACTGACTATGACTGGTCCACCTAGCTATCTGAAGATGAATGTCCTGACTATGACTGGTCCACCTAGCTATCTGAAGATGAATGTACTGATGGCTGACTGGTCCACCTAGCTATCTGGAGATGAATGTACTGACTATGACTGGTCCACCTAGCTATCTGGAGATGAATGTCCTGACTATGACTGGTCCACCTAGCTATCTGAAGATGAATGTACTGACTATGACTGGTCCACCTAGCTATCTGAAGATGAATGTACTGATGGATGACTGGTCCACCTAGCTATCTGGAGATGAATGTACTGACTATGACTGGTCCACCTAGCTATCTGGAGATGAATGTACTGACTATGACTGGTCCACCTAGCTATCTGGAGATGAATGTACTGACTATGACTGGTCCACCTAGCTATCTGAAGATGAATGTACTGACTATGACTGGTCCACCTAGCTATCTGAAGATGAATGTACTGACTATGACTGGTCCACCTAGCTATCTGGAGATTAATGTACTGACTATGACTGGTCCACCTAGCTATCTGAAGATGAATGTACTGATGGATGACTGGTCCACCTAGCTATCTGAAGATGAATGTCCTGACTATGACTGGTCCACCTAGCTATCTGAAGATGAATGTACTGACTATGACTGGTCCACCTAGCTATCTGGAGATGAATGTACTGACTATGACTGGTCCACCTAGCTATCTGGAGATGAATGTACTGACTATGACTGGTCCACCTAGATATCTGAAGATGAATGTACTGACTATGACTGGTCCACCTAGCTATCTGAAGATTAATGTACTGACTATGACTGGTCCACCTGGCTATCTGAAGATTAATGTACTGACTATGACTGGTCCACCTAGATATCTGAAGATGAATGTACTGACTATGACTGGTCCACCTAGCTATCTGGAGATGAATGTACTGACTATGACTGGTCCACCTAGCTATCTGAAGATTAATGTACTGACTATGACTGGTCCACCTAGCTATCTGGAGATGAATGTACTGACTATGACTGGTCCACGTAGCTATCTGAAGATGAATGTACTGACTATGACTGGTCCACCTAGCTATCTGAAGATGAATGTCCTGACTATGACTGGTCCACCTAGCTATCTGAAGATGAATGTACTGATGGCTGACTGGTCCACCTAGCTATCTGGAGATGAATGTACTGACTATGACTGGTCCACCTAGCTATCTGGAGATGAATGTCCTGACTATGACTGGTCCACCTAGCTATCTGAAGATGAATGTACTGACTATGACTGGTCCACCTAGCTATCTGAAGATGAATGTACTGATGGATGACTGGTCCACCTAGCTATCTGGAGATGAATGTACTGACTATGACTGGTCCACCTAGCTATCTGGAGATGAATGTACTGACTATGACTGGTCCACCTAGCTATCTGGAGATGAATGTACTGACTATGACTGGTCCACCTAGCTATCTGAAGATGAATGTACTGACTATGACTGGTCCACCTAGCTATCTGAAGATGAATGTACTGACTATGACTGGTCCACCTAGCTATCTGGAGATTAATGTACTGACTATGACTGGTCCACCTAGCTATCTGAAGATGAATGTACTGACTATGACTGGTCCACCTAGCTATCTGAAGATTAATGTACTGACTATGACTGGTCCACCTGGCTATCTGAAGATTAATGTACTGACTATGACTGGTCCACCTAGATATCTGAAGATGAATGTACTGACTATGACTGGTCCACCTAGCTATCTGGAGATGAATGTACTGACTATGACTGGTCCACCTAGCTATCTGAAGATTAATGTACTGACTATGACTGGTCCACCTAGCTATCTGGAGATGAATGTACTGACTATGACTGGTCCACGTAGCTATCTGAAGATGAATGTACTGACTATGACTGGTCCACCTAGCTATCTGAAGATGAATGTCCTGACTATGACTGGTCCACCTAGCTATCTGAAGATGAATGTACTGATGGCTGACTGGTCCACCTAGCTATCTGGAGATGAATGTACTGACTATGACTGGTCCACCTAGCTATCTGGAGATGAATGTCCTGACTATGACTGGTCCACCTAGCTATCTGAAGATGAATGTACTGACTATGACTGGTCCACCTAGCTATCTGAAGATGAATGTACTGATGGATGACTGGTCCACCTAGCTATCTGGAGATGAATGTACTGACTATGACTGGTCCACCTAGCTATCTGGAGATGAATGTACTGACTATGACTGGTCCACCTAGCTATCTGGAGATGAATGTACTGACTATGACTGGTCCACCTAGCTATCTGAAGATGAATGTACTGACTATGACTGGTCCACCTAGCTATCTGAAGATGAATGTACTGACTATGACTGGTCCACCTAGCTATCTGGAGATTAATGTACTGACTATGACTGGTCCACCTAGCTATCTGAAGATGAATGTACTGACTATGACTGGTCCACCTAGCTATCTGGAGATGAATGTCCTGACTATGACTGGTCCACCTAGCTATCTGGAGATTAATGTACTGACTATGACTGGTCCACCTAGCTATCTGAAGATGAATGTACTGACTATGACTGGTCCACGTAGCTATCTGAAGATGAATGTACTGACTATGACTGGTCCACCTAGCTATCTGAAGATGAATGTCCTGACTATGACTGGTCCACCTAGCTATCTGAAGATGAATGTACTGATGGCTGACTGGTCCACCTAGCTATCTGGAGATTAATGTACTGACTATGACTGGTCCACGTAGCTATTTGGAGATGAATGTACTGATGGATGACTGGTCCACCTAGCTATCTGGAGATGAATGTACTGATGGATGACTGGTCCACCTAGCTATCTGGAGATGAATGTACTGACTATGACTGGTCCACCTAGCTATCTGGAGATGAATGTACTGACTATGACTGGTCCACCTAGCTATCTGGAGATGAATGTACTGATGGATGACTGGTCCACCTAGCTATCTGGAGATGAATGTACTGACTATGACTGGTCCACCTAGCTATCTGGAGATGAATGTACTGACTATGACTGGTCCACCTAGCTATCTGGAGATGAATGTACTGACTATGACTGGTCCACCTAGCTATCTGGAGATGAATGTCCTGACTATGACTGGTCCACCTAGCTATCTGGAGATGAATGTACTGACTATGACTGGTCCACCTAGCTATCTGAAGATGAATGTCCTGACTATGACTGGTCCACCTAGCTATCTGAAGATGAATGTACTGACTATGACTGGTCCACCTAGCTATCTGGAGATGAATGTACTGACTATGACTGGTCCACCTAGATATCTGAAGATGAATGTACTGACTATGACTGGTCCACCTAGCTATCTGAAGATTAATGTACTGACTATGACTGGTCCACCTGGCTATCTGAAGATTAATGTACTGACTATGACTGGTCCACCTAGATATCTGAAGATGAATGTACTGACTATGACTGGTCCACCTAGCTATCTGGAGATGAATGTACTGACTATGACTGGTCCACCTAGCTATCTGAAGATTAATGTACTGACTATGACTGGTCCACCTAGCTATCTGGAGATGAATGTACTGACTATGACTGGTCCACGTAGCTATCTGAAGATGAATGTACTGACTATGACTGGTCCACCTAGCTATCTGAAGATGAATGTCCTGACTATGACTGGTCCACCTAGCTATCTGAAGATGAATGTACTGATGGCTGACTGGTCCACCTAGCTATCTGGAGATGAATGTACTGACTATGACTGGTCCACCTAGCTATCTGGAGATGAATGTCCTGACTATGACTGGTCCACCTAGCTATCTGAAGATGAATGTACTGACTATGACTGGTCCACCTAGCTATCTGAAGATGAATGTACTGACTATGACTGGTCCACCTAGATATCTGAAGATGAATGTACTGACTATGACTGGTCCACCTAGCTATCTGGAGATGAATGTACTGACTATGACTGGTCCACCTAGCTATCTGAAGATTAATGTACTGACTATGACTGGTCCACCTAGCTATCTGGAGATGAATGTACTGACTATGACTGGTCCACGTAGCTATCTGAAGATGAATGTACTGACTATGACTGGTCCACCTAGCTATCTGAAGATGAATGTCCTGACTATGACTGGTCCACCTAGCTATCTGAAGATGAATGTACTGATGGCTGACTGGTCCACCTAGCTATCTGGAGATGAATGTACTGACTATGACTGGTCCACCTAGCTATCTGGAGATGAATGTCCTGACTATGACTGGTCCACCTAGCTATCTGAAGATGAATGTACTGACTATGACTGGTCCACCTAGCTATCTGAAGATGAATGTACTGATGGATGACTGGTCCACCTAGCTATCTGGAGATGAATGTACTGACTATGACTGGTCCACCTAGCTATCTGGAGATGAATGTACTGACTATGACTGGTCCACCTAGCTATCTGAAGATGAATGTACTGACTATGACTGGTCCACCTAGCTATCTGGAGATGAATGTACTGATGGATGACTGGTCCACCTAGCTATCTGGAGATGAATGTACTGACTATGACTGGTCCACCTAGCTATCTGGAGATGAATGTACTGACTATGACTGGTCCACCTAGCTATCTGGAGATGAATGTACTGACTATGACTGGTCCACCTAGCTATCTGGAGATGAATGTCCTGACTATGACTGGTCCACCTAGCTATCTGGAGATGAATGTACTGACTATGACTGGTCCACCTAGCTATCTGAAGATGAATGTCCTGACTATGACTGGTCCACCTAGCTATCTGAAGATGAATGTACTGACTATGACTGGTCCACCTAGCTATCTGGAGATGAATGTACTGACTATGACTGGTCCACCTAGATATCTGAAGATGAATGTACTGACTATGACTGGTCCACCTAGCTATCTGAAGATTAATGTACTGACTATGACTGGTCCACCTGGCTATCTGAAGATTAATGTACTGACTATGACTGGTCCACCTAGATATCTGAAGATGAATGTACTGACTATGACTGGTCCACCTAGCTATCTGGAGATGAATGTACTGACTATGACTGGTCCACCTAGCTATCTGAAGATTAATGTACTGACTATGACTGGTCCACCTAGCTATCTGGAGATGAATGTACTGACTATGACTGGTCCACGTAGCTATCTGAAGATGAATGTACTGACTATGACTGGTCCACCTAGCTATCTGAAGATGAATGTCCTGACTATGACTGGTCCACCTAGCTATCTGAAGATGAATGTACTGATGGCTGACTGGTCCACCTAGCTATCTGGAGATGAATGTACTGACTATGACTGGTCCACCTAGCTATCTGGAGATGAATGTCCTGACTATGACTGGTCCACCTAGCTATCTGAAGATGAATGTACTGACTATGACTGGTCCACCTAGCTATCTGAAGATGAATGTACTGATGGATGACTGGTCCACCTAGCTATCTGGAGATGAATGTACTGACTATGACTGGTCCACCTAGCTATCTGGAGATGAATGTACTGACTATGACTGGTCCACCTAGCTATCTGGAGATGAATGTACTGACTATGACTGGTCCACCTAGCTATCTGAAGATGAATGTACTGACTATGACTGGTCCACCTAGCTATCTGAAGATGAATGTACTGACTATGACTGGTCCACCTAGCTATCTGGAGATTAATGTACTGACTATGACTGGTCCACCTAGCTATCTGAAGATGAATGTACTGACTATGACTGGTCCACCTAGCTATCTGGAGATGAATGTCCTGACTATGACTGGTCCACCTAGCTATCTGGAGATGAATGTACTGACTATGACTGGTCCACCTAGCTATCTGCAGATGAATGTCCTGACTATGACTGGTCCACCTAGCTATCTGGAGATTAATGTACTGACTATGACTGGTCCACCTAGCTATCTGAAGATGAATGTACTGACTGTGACTGGTCCACGTAGCTATCTGAAGATGAATGTACTGACTATGACTGGTCCACCTAGCTATCTGAAGATGAATGTCCTGACTATGACTGGTCCACCTAGCTATCTGAAGATGAATGTACTGATGGCTGACTGGTCCACCTAGCTATCTGGAGATTAATGTACTGACTATGACTGGTCCACGTAGCTATTTGGAGATGAATGTACTGACTATGACTGGTCCACCTAGCTATCTGAAGATGAATGTACTGACTATGACTGGTCCACGTAGCTATCTGAAGATGAATGTACTGACTATGACTGGTCCACCTAGCTATCTGAAGATGAATGTCCTGACTATGACTGGTCCACCTAGCTATCTGAAGATGAATGTACTGATGGCTGACTGGTCCACCTAGCTATCTGGAGATTAATGTACTGACTATGACTGGTCCACGTAGCTATTTGGAGATGAATGTACTGACTATGACTGGTCCACCTAGCTATCTGGAGATGAATGTACTGATGGATGACTGGTCCACCTAGCTATCTGGAGATGAATGTACTGACTATGACTGGTCCACCTAGCTATCTGGAGATGAATGTACTGACTATGACTGGTCCACCTAGCTATCTGGAGATGAATGTACTGATGGATGACTGGTCCACCTAGCTATCTGGAGATGAATGTACTGACTATGACTGGTCCACCTAGCTATCTGGAGATGAATGTACTGACTATGACTGGTCCACCTAGCTATCTGGAGATGAATGTACTGACTATGACTGGTCCACCTAGCTATCTGGAGATGAATGTCCTGACTATGACTGGTCCACCTAGCTATCTGGAGATGAATGTACTGACTATGACTGGTCCACCTAGCTATCTGAAGATGAATGTACTGACTATGACTGGTCCACCTAGCTATCTGGAGATTAATGTACTGACTATGACTGGTCCACCTAGCTATCTGAAGATGAATGTACTGACTATGACTGGTCCACGTAGCTATCTGAAGATGAATGTACTGACTATGACTGGTCCACCTAGCTATCTGGAGATGAATGTACTGACTATGACTGGTCCACCTAGCTATCTGGAGATGAATGTACTGACTATGACTGGTCCACCTAGCTATCTGAAGATGAATGTACTGACTATGACTGGTCCACCTAGCTATCTGGAGATGAATGTACTGACTATGACTGGTCCACCTAGCTATCTGGAGATGAATGTACTGACTATGACTGGTCCACCTAGCTATCTGAAGATGAATGTACTGACTATGACTGGTCCACCTAGCTATCTGAAGATGAATGTCCTGACTATGACTGGTCCACCTAGCTATCTGAAGATGAATGTACTGATGGCTGACTGGTCCACCTAGCTATCTGGAGATGAATGTACTGACTATGACTGGTCCACCTAGCTATCTGGAGATGAATGTCCTGACTATGACTGGTCCACCTAGCTATCTGAAGATGAATGTACTGATGGATGACTGGTCCACCTAGCTATCTGGAGATGAATGTACTGACTATGACTGGTCCACCTAGCTATCTGGAGATGAATGTACTGACTATGACTGGTCCACCTAGCTATCTGGAGATGAATGTACTGACTATGACTGGTCCACCTAGCTATCTGAAGATGAATGTACTGACTATGACTGGTCCACCTAGCTATCTGGAGATTAATGTACTGACTATGACTGGTCCACCTAGCTATCTGAAGATGAATGTACTGACTATGACTGGTCCACCTAGCTATCTGGAGATGAATGTCCTGACTATGACTGGTCCACCTAGCTATCTGAAGATGAATGTACTGATGGCTGACTGGTCCACCTAGCTATCTGGAGATTAATGTACTGACTATGACTGGTCCACGTAGCTATTTGGAGATGAATGTACTGACTATGACTGGTCCACCTAGCTATCTGGAGATGAATGTACTGATGGATGACTGGTCCACCTAGCTATCTGGAGATGAATGTACTGACTATGACTGGTCCACCTAGCTATCTGGAGATGAATGTACTGACTATGACTGGTCCACCTAGCTATCTGAAGATGAATGTACTGACTATGACTGGTCCACCTAGCTATCTGAAGATGAATGTACTGACTATGACTGGTCCACCTAGCTATCTGGAGATGAATGTACTGATGGATGACTGGTCCACCTAGCTATCTGGAGATGAATGTACTGACTATGACTGGTCCACCTAGCTATCTGGAGATGAATGTACTGATGGATGACTGGTCCACCTAGCTATCTGGAGATGAATGTACTGACTATGACTGGTCCACCTAGCTATCTGGAGATGAATGTACTGACTATGACTGGTCCACCTAGCTATCTGGAGATGAATGTACTGACTATGACTGGTCCACCTACCTATCTGAAGATGAATGTACTGACTATGACTGGTCCACCTAGCTATCTGATGAATGTACTGACTATGACTGGTCCACCTAGCTATCTGAAGATGAATGTACTGACTATGACTGGTCCACCTAGCTATCTGAAGATGAATGTCCTGACTATGACTGGTCCACCTAGCTATCTGAAGATGAATGTACTGATGGCTGACTGGTCCACCTAGCTATCTGGAGATTAATGTACTGACTATGACTGGTCCACGTAGCTATTTGGAAATGAATGTACTGACTATGACTGGTCCACCTAGCTAACTGGAGATGAATGTACTGATGGATGACTGGTCCACCTAGCTATCTGGAGATGAATGTACTGACTATGACTAGTCCACCTAGCTATCTGGAGATGAATGTACTGACTATGACTGGTCCACCTAGCTATCTGGAGATGA
Organism: Oncorhynchus nerka; assembly: GCF_034236695.1. Classification (NCBI taxonomy): domain Eukaryota; kingdom Metazoa; phylum Chordata; class Actinopteri; order Salmoniformes; family Salmonidae; genus Oncorhynchus; species Oncorhynchus nerka. The sequence continues at coordinate 69,770 of NW_027040130.1, forward strand.
ATGTACTGATGGATGACTGGTCCACCTAGCTATCTGGAGATGAATGTACTGACTATGACTGGTCCACCTAGCTATCTGGAGATGAATGTACTGACTATGACTGGTCCACCTAGCTATCTGAAGATGAATGTACTGACTATGACTGGTCCACGTAGCTATCTGAAGATGAATGTACTGACTATGACTGGTCCACCTAGCTATCTGAAGATGAATGTCCTGACTATGACTGGTCCACCTAGCTATCTGGAGATGAATGTACTGATGGATGACTGGTCCACCTAGCTATCTGGAGATGAATGTACTGATGGATGACTGGTCCACCTAGCTATCTGGAGATGAATGTACTGACTATGACTGGTCCACCTAGCTATCTGAAGATGAATGTACTGACTATGACTGGTCCACCTAGCTATCTGGAGATGAATGTACTGACTATGACTGGTCCACCTAGCTATCTGGAGATGAATGTACTGACTATGACTGGTCCACCTAGCTATCTGAAGATGAATGTACTGACTATGACTGGTCCACCTAGCTATCTGAAGATGAATGTACTGACTATGACTGGTCCACCTAGCTATCTGGAGATTAATGTACTGACTATGACTGGTCCACCTAGCTATCTGAAGATGAATGTACTGACTATGACTGGTCCACCTAGCTATCTGGAGATGAATGTACTGACTATGACTGGTCCACCTAGCTATCTGGAGATGAATGTCCTGACTATGACTGGTCCACCTAGCTATCTGGAGATGAATGTACTGACTATGACTGGTCCACCTAGCTATCTGCAGATGAATGTCCTGACTATGACTGGTCCACCTAGCTATCTGGAGATTAATGTACTGACTATGACTGGTCCACGTAGCTATCTGAAGATGAATGTACTGACTATGACTGGTCCACCTAGCTATCTGAAGATGAATGTCCTGACTATGACTGGTCCACCTAGCTATCTGGAGATGAATGTACTGATGGATGACTGGTCCACCTAGCTATCTGGAGATGAATGTACTGACTATGACTGGTCCACCTAGCTATCTGGAGATGAATGTACTGACTATGACTGGTCCACCTAGCTATCTGGAGATGAATGTACTGACTATGACTGGTCCACCTACCTATCTGAAGATGAATGTACTGACTATGACTGGTCCACCTAGCTATCTGATGAATGTACTGACTATGACTGGTCCACGTAGCTATCTGAAGATGAATGTACTGACTATGACTGGTCCACCTAGCTATCTGAAGATGAATGTCCTGACTATGACTGGTCCACCTAGCTATCTGAAGATGAATGTACTGATGGCTGACTGGTCCACCTAGCTATCTGGAGATTAATGTACTGACTATGACTGGTCCACGTAGCTATTTGGAGATGAATGTACTGACTATGACTGGTCCACCTAGCTAACTGGAGATGAATGTACTGATGGATGACTGGTCCACCTAGCTATCTGGAGATGAATGTACTGACTATGACTAGTCCACCTAGCTATCTGGAGATGAATGTACTGACTATGACTGGTCCACCTAGCTATCTGAAGATGAATGTACTGACTATGACTGGTCCACGTAGCTATCTGAAGATGAATGTACTGACTATGACTGGTCCACCTAGCTATCTGAAGATGAATGTCCTGACTATGACTGGTCCACCTAGCTATCTGAAGATGAATGTACTGATGGCTGACTGGTCCACCTAGCTATCTGGAGATTAATGTACTGACTATGACTGGTCCACGTAGCTATTTGGAGATGAATGTACTGACTATGACTGGTCCACCTAGCTATCTGGAGATGAATGTACTGATGGATGACTGGTCCACCTAGCTATCTGGAGATGAATGTCCTGACTATGACTGGTCCACCTAGCTATCTGGAGATGAATGTACTGACTATGACTGGTCCACCTAGCTATCTGGAGATGAATGTCCTGACTATGACTGGTCCACCTAGCTATCTGGAGATGAATGTACTGACTATGACTGGTCCACCTAGCTATCTGGAGATGAATGTACTGACTATGACTGGTCCACCTAGCTATCTGGAGATGAATGTCCTGACTATGACTGGTCCACCTAGCTATCTGGAGATGAATGTCCTGACTATGACTGGTCCACGTAGCTATCTGAAGATGAATGTACTGACTATGACTGGTCCACCTAGCTATCTGGAGATGAATGTCCTGACTATGACTGGTCCACGTAGCTATCTGAAGATGAATGTACTGACTATGACTGGTCCACCTAGCTATCTGGAGATGAATGTACTGACTATGACTGGTCCACCTAGCTATCTGGAGATGAATGTCCTGACTATGACTGGTCCACCTAGCTATCTGAAGATGAATGTACTGATGGATGACTGGTCCACCTAGCTATCTGGAGATGAATGTACTGACTATGACTGGTCCACCTAGCTATCTGGAGATGAATGTACTGATGGATGACTGGTCCACCTAGCTATCTGGAGATGAATGTACTGATGGATGACTGGTCCACCTAGCTATCTGGAGATGAATGTACTGACTATGACTGGTCCACCTAGCTATCTGGAGATGAATGTACTGACTATGACTGGTCCACCTAGCTATCTGAAGATGAATGTACTGACTATGACTGGTCCACCTAGCTATCTGGAGATGAATGTACTGACTATGACTGGTCCACCTAGCTATCTGGAGATGAATGTACTGACTATGACTGGTCCACCTAGCTATCTGAAGATGAATGTACTGACTATGACTGGTCCACCTAGCTATCTGAAGATGAATGTACTGACTATGACTGGTCCACCTAGCTATCTGGAGATTAATGTACTGACTATGACTGGTCCACCTAGCTATCTGAAGATGAATGTACTGACTATGACTGGTCCACCTAGCTATCTGGAGATGAATGTCCTGACTATGACTGGTCCACCTAGCTATCTGGAGATGAATGTACTGACTATGACTGGTCCACCTAGCTATCTGGAGATGAATGTCCTGACTATGACTGGTCCACCTAGCTATCTGGAGATGAATGTACTGACTATGACTGGTTCACGTAGCTATCTGAAGATGAATGTACTGACTATGACTGGTCCACCTAGCTATCTGAAGATGAATGTCCTGACTATGACTGGTCCACCTAGCTATCTGAAGATGAATGTACTGATGGCTGACTGGTCCACCTAGCTATCTGGAGATTAATGTACTGACTATGACTGGTCCACCTAGCTATCTGGAGATGAATGTACTGATGGATGACTGGTCCACCTAGCTATCTGGAGATGAATGTACTGACTATGACTGGTCCACCTAGCTATCTGGAGATGAATGTACTGACTATGACTGGTCCACCTAGCTATCTGAAGATGAATGTACTGACTATGACTGGTCCACCTAGCTATCTGAAGATGAATGTACTGACTATGACTGGTCCACCTAGCTATCTGGAGATGAATGTACTGATGGATGACTGGTCCACCTAGCTATCTGGAGATGAATGTACTGACTATGACTGGTCCACCTAGCTATCTGGAGATGAATGTACTGATGGATGACTGGTCCACCTAGCTATCTGGAGATGAATGTACTGACTATGACTGGTCCACCTAGCTATCTGGAGATGAATGTACTGACTATGACTGGTCCACCTAGCTATCTGGAGATGAATGTACTGACTATGACTGGTCCACCTACCTATCTGAAGATGAATGTACTGACTATGACTGGTCCACCTAGCTATCTGATGAATGTACTGACTATGACTGGTCCACCTAGCTATCTGAAGATGAATGTACTGACTATGACTGGTCCACCTAGCTATCTGAAGATGAATGTCCTGACTATGACTGGTCCACCTAGCTATCTGAAGATGAATGTACTGATGGCTGACTGGTCCACCTAGCTATCTGGAGATTAATGTACTGACTATGACTGGTCCACGTAGCTATTTGGAGATGAATGTACTGACTATGACTGGTCCACCTAGCTAACTGGAGATGAATGTACTGATGGATGACTGGTCCACCTAGCTATCTGGAGATGAATGTACTGACTATGACTAGTCCACCTAGCTATCTGGAGATGAATGTACTGACTATGACTGGTCCACCTAGCTATCTGGAGATGAATGTACTGATGGATGACTGGTCCACCTAGCTATCTGGAGATGAATGTACTGACTATGACTGGTCCACCTAGCTATCTGGAGATGAATGTACTGACTATGACTGGTCCACCTAGCTATCTGAAGATGAATGTACTGACTATGACTGGTCCACGTAGCTATCTGAAGATGAATGTACTGACTATGACTGGTCCACCTAGCTATCTGAAGATGAATGTCCTGACTATGACTGGTCCACCTAGCTATCTGAAGATGAATGTACTGATGGCTGACTGGTCCACCTAGCTATCTGGAGATTAATGTACTGACTATGACTGGTCCACGTCTATTTGGAGATGAATGTACTGACTATGACTGGTCCACCTAGCTATCTGGAGATGAATGTACTGATGGATGACTGGTCCACCTAGCTATCTGGAGATGAATGTCCTGACTATGACTGGTCCACCTAGCTATCTGGAGATGAATGTACTGACTATGACTGGTCCACCTAGCTATCTGGAGATGAATGTCCTGACTATGACTGGTCCACCTAGCTATCTGGAGATGAATGTACTGACTATGACTGGTCCACCTAGCTATCTGGAGATGAATGTACTGATCTGGTCCACCTAGCTATCTGGAGATGAATGTACTGACTATGACTGGTCCACCTAGCTATCTGGAGATGAATGTCCTGACTATGACTGGTCCACCTAGCTATCTGGAGATGAATGTCCTGACTATGACTGGTCCACGTAGCTATCTGAAGATGAATGTACTGACTATGACTGGTCCACCTAGCTATCTGGAGATGAATGTCCTGACTATGACTGGTCCACCTAGCTATCTGAAGATGAATGTACTGACTATGACTGGTCCACCTAGCTATCTGAAGATGAATGTACTGATGGATGACTGGTCCACCTAGCTATCTGGAGATGAATGTACTGACTATGACTGGTCCACCTAGCTATCTGGAGATGAATGTACTGATGGATGACTGGTCCACCTAGCTATCTGGAGATGAATGTACTGATGGATGACTGGTCCACCTAGCTATCTGGAGATGAATGTACTGACTATGACTGGTCCACCTAGCTATCTGGAGATGAATGTACTGACTATGACTGGTCCACCTAGCTATCTGGAGATGAATGTACTGATGGATGACTGGTCCACCTAGCTATCTGGAGATGAATGTACTGACTATGACTGGTCCACCTAGCTATCTGGAGATGAATGTACTGACTATGACTGGTCCACCTAGCTATCTGAAGATGAATGTACTGACTATGACTGGTCCACGTAGCTATCTGAAGATGAATGTACTGACTATGACTGGTCCACCTAGCTATCTGAAGATGAATGTCCTGACTATGACTGGTCCACCTAGCTATCTGGAGATGAATGTACTGATGGATGACTGGTCCACCTAGCTATCTGGAGATGAATGTACTGACTATGACTGGTCCACCTAGCTATCTGAAGATGAATGTACTGACTATGACTGGTCCACCTAGCTATCTGGAGATGAATGTACTGACTATGACTGGTCCACCTAGCTATCTGGAGATGAATGTACTGACTATGACTGGTCCACCTAGCTATCTGAAGATGAATGTACTGACTATGACTGGTCCACCTAGCTATCTGAAGATGAATGTACTGACTATGACTGGACCACCTAGCTATCTGGAGATTAATGTACTGACTATGACTGGTCCACCTAGCTATCTGAAGATGAATGTACTGACTATGACTGGTCCACCTAGCTATCTGGAGATGAATGTACTGACTATGACTGGTCCACCTAGCTATCTGGAGATGAATGTCCTGACTATGACTGGTCCACCTAGCTATCTGGAGATGAATGTACTGACTATGACTGGTCCACCTAGCTATCTGCAGATGAATGTCCTGACTATGACTGGTCCACCTAGCTATCTGGAGATTAATGTACTGACTATGACTGGTCCACGTAGCTATCTGAAGATGAATGTACTGACTATGACTGGTCCACCTAGCTATCTGAAGATGAATGTCCTGACTATGACTGGTCCACCTAGCTATCTGAAGATGAATGTACTGATGGCTGACTGGTCCACCTAGCTATCTGGAGATTAATGTACTGACTATGACTGGTCCACGTAGCTATTTGGAGATGAATGTACTGACTATGACTGGTCCACCTAGCTATCTGGAGAAGAATGTACTGATGGATGACTGGTCCACCTAGCTATCTGGAGATGAATGTACTGACTATGACTGGTCCACCTAGCTATCTGGAGATGAATGTACTGACTATGACTGGTCCACCTAGCTATCTGAAGATGAATGTACTGACTATGACTGGTCCACCTAGCTATCTGAAGATGAATGTACTGACTATGACTGGTCCACCTAGCTATCTGGAGATGAATGTACTGATGGATGACTGGTCCACCTAGCTATCTGGAGATGAATGTACTGACTATGACTGGTCCACCTAGCTATCTGGAGATGAATGTACTGATGGATGACTGGTCCACCTAGCTATCTGGAGATGAATGTACTGACTATGACTGGTCCACCTAGCTATCTGGAGATGAATGTACTGACTATGACTGGTCCACCTAGCTATCTGGAGATGAATGTACTGACTATGACTGGTCCACCTACCTATCTGAAGATGAATGTACTGACTATGACTGGTCCACCTAGCTATCTGATGAATGTACTGACTATGACTGGTCCACCTAGCTATCTGAAGATGAATGTACTGACTATGACTGGTCCACCTAGCTATCTGAAGATGAATGTCCTGACTATGACTGGTCCACCTAGCTATCTGAAGATGAATGTACTGATGGCTGACTGGTCCACCTAGCTATCTGGAGATTAATGTACTGACTATGACTGGTCCACGTAGCTATTTGGAGATGAATGTACTGACTATGACTGGTCCACCTAGCTAACTGGAGATGAATGTACTGATGGATGACTGGTCCACCTAGCTATCTGGAGATGAATGTACTGACTATGACTAGTCCACCTAGCTATCTGGAGATGAATGTACTGACTATGACTGGTCCACCTAGCTATCTGAAGATGAATGTACTGACTATGACTGGTCCACGTAGCTATCTGAAGATGAATGTACTGACTATGACTGGTCCACCTAGCTATCTGAAGATGAATGTCCTGACTATGACTGGTCCACCTAGCTATCTGAAGATGAATGTACTGATGGCTGACTGGTCCACCTAGCTATCTGGAGATTAATGTACTGACTATGACTGGTCCACGTAGCTATTTGGAGATGAATGTACTGACTATGACTGGTCCACCTAGCTATCTGGAGATGAATGTACTGATGGATGACTGGTCCACCTAGCTATCTGGAGATGAATGTCCTGACTATGACTGGTCCACCTAGCTATCTGGAGATGAATGTACTGACTATGACTGGTCCACCTAGCTATCTGGAGATGAATGTCCTGACTATGACTGGTCCACCTAGCTATCTGGAGATGAATGTACTGACTATGACTGGTCCACCTAGCTATCTGGAGATGAATGTACTGACTATGACTGGTCCACCTAGCTATCTGGAGATGAATGTCCTGACTATGACTGGTCCACCTAGCTATCTGGAGATGAATGTCCTGACTATGACTGGTCCACGTAGCTATCTGAAGATGAATGTACTGACTATGACTGGTCCACCTAGCTATCTGGAGATGAATGTCCTGACTATGACTGGTCCACGTAGCTATCTGAAGATGAATGTACTGACTATGACTGGTCCACCTAGCTATCTGGAGATGAATGTACTGACTATGACTGGTCCACCTAGCTATCTGGAGATGAATGTCCTGACTATGACTGGTCCACCTAGCTATCTGAAGATGAATGTACTGATGGATGACTGGTCCACCTAGCTATCTGGAGATGAATGTACTGACTATGACTGGTCCACCTAGCTATCTGGAGATGAATGTACTGATGGATGACTGGTCCACCTAGCTATCTGGAGATGAATGTACTGATGGATGACTGGTCCACCTAGCTATCTGGAGATGAATGTACTGACTATGACTGGTCCACCTAGCTATCTGGAGATGAATGTACTGACTATGACTGGTCCACCTAGCTATCTGAAGATGAATGTACTGACTATGACTGGTCCACCTAGCTATCTGGAGATGAATGTACTGACTATGACTGGTCCACCTAGCTATCTGGAGATGAATGTACTGACTATGACTGGTCCACCTAGCTATCTGAAGATGAATGTACTGACTATGACTGGTCCACCTAGCTATCTGAAGATGAATGTACTGACTATGACTGGTCCACCTAGCTATCTGGAGATTAATGTACTGACTATGACTGGTCCACCTAGCTATCTGAAGATGAATGTACTGACTATGACTGGTCCACCTAGCTATCTGGAGATGAATGTCCTGACTATGACTGGTCCACCTAGCTATCTGGAGATGAATGTACTGACTATGACTGGTCCACCTAGCTATCTGCAGATGAATGTCCTGACTATGACTGGTCCACCTAGCTATCTGGAGATTAATGTACTGACTATGACTGGTCCACGTAGCTATCTGAAGATGAATGTACTGACTATGACTGGTCCACCTAGCTATCTGAAGATGAATGTCCTGACTATGACTGGTCCACCTAGCTATCTGAAGATGAATGTACTGATGGCTGACTGGTCCACCTAGCTATCTGGAGATTAATGTACTGACTATGACTGGTCCACCTAGCTATCTGGAGATGAATGTACTGATGGATGACTGGTCCACCTAGCTATCTGGAGATGAATGTACTGACTATGACTGGTCCACCTAGCTATCTGAAGATGAATGTACTGATGGATGACTGGTCCACCTAGCTATCTGGAGATGAATGTACTGACTATGACTGGTCCACCTAGCTATCTGGAGATGAATGTACTGATGGATGACTGGTCCACCTAGCTATCTGGAGATGAATGTACTGATGGATGACTGGTCCACCTAGCTATCTGGAGATGAATGTACTGACTATGACTGGTCCACCTAGCTATCTGGAGATGAATGTACTGACTATGACTGGTCCACCTAGCTATCTGAAGATGAATGTACTGACTATGACTGGTCCACCTAGCTATCTGAAGATGAATGTACTGACTATGACTGGTCCACCTAGCTATCTGGAGATGAATGTCCTGACTATGACTGGTCCACCTAGCTATCTGGAGATTAATGTACTGATGGATGACTGGTCCACCTAGCTATCTGAAGATGAATGTACTGACTATGACTGGTCCACCTAGCTATCTGGAGATGAATGTACTGATGGATGACTACAATGTAATGTAGACACATCATTTATACGTCTGTCTGCGTGTCTGTCTGCTTGTGTCTGTCTGCGTGTCTGCGTGTCTGTCTGCTTGTGTCTGTCTGCGTGTCTGTCTGCGTGTCTGTCTGCGTGTCTGTCTGCTTGTGTCTGTCTGCGTGTCTGTCTGCGTGTCTGTCTGCGTGTCTGTCTGCGTGTCTGTCTGCATTCTGCGTGTCTGTCTGCTTGTGTCTGTCTGCTTGTGTCTGTCTGCTTGTGTCTGTCTGCGTGTCTGTCTGCGTGTCTGTCTGCGTGTCTGCGTGTCTGTCTGCGTGTCAGGCAGAGTGAGCTTCACAGAGCCAAACATCCAGAACGTTCCGAAGGACTTTGAGATCCAGATGGCCTCTGTGGTGGAGGAGAGCCCGCCCTCACAAGATGGACGCCGGACTGGGTGGGAAAAACTATTTATAACTACTAACCCTAACCTTGACAAGATGGATGCCGGACTGGGTTGGAATAACTATCTATAACTACTAACCCTAACCTTGACAAGATGGACGCCGGACTGGGTGGGAATAACTATTTATAACTACTAACCCTAACCTTGACAAGATGGATGCCAGACTGGGTGGGAATAACTATTTATTATACTGTTAAACTATCTATAACTACTAATCCTAACCTTGACAAGATGGATGCCGGACTGGGTGGGAATAACTATTTATTATACTGTTAAACTATCTATAACTACTAATCCTAACCTTGACAAGATGGCCGCCGGACTGGGTGGGAATAACCATATGTATTGGGTACGTAACCCATTAGCAGGGGTGGGAATAACCATATGTATTGGGTACGTAACCCATTAGTAGTGGTGGGAATAACCATATGTATTGGGTACGTAACCCATTAGTAGTGGTGGGAATAACCATATGTATTGGGTACGTAACCCATTAGCAGGGGTGGGAATAACCATATGTATTGGGTACGTAACCCATTAGTAGTGGTGGGAATAACCATATGTATTGGGTACGTAACCCATTAGCAGGGGTGGGAAAAGTACCCAATAGTCATACTGTAGTAAAAGTAAAGATACCTTCATAGAAAGTTACTGAAGTAAAAGTCACCCAGTAAAATACTACTTCAGGAAAAGTCAGAAAGTATTTGGTTCTAAATATATTTAAGTATCTAAAGTAAATGTAATTGATAAAATATATTTAACTATCAAAAGTAAAAGTATAAATAATTTCAAATTCCTGATATTAAGCAAAGCAGACCGCACCATTTTCTTGTTTTAAAATGTACAGATAGCCAGGGGAACACTCCAACTCTCAGATATCATTACAGATAGCCAGGGGAACACTCCAACACTCAGACATCATTACAGATAGCCAGGGGAACACTCCAACACTCAGACATTATTTACAGATAGCCAGGGGAACACTCCAACACTCAGACATCATTACAGATAGCCAGGGGAACACTCCAACACTCAGACATCATTACAGATAGCCAGGGGAACACTCCAACACTCAGACATCATTACAGATAGCCAGGGGAACACTCCAACACTCAGACATCATTACAGATAGCCAGGGGAACACTCCAACACTCAGACATCATTACAGATAGCCAGGGGAACACTCCAACACTCAGACATCATTACAGATAGCCAGGGAACACTCCAACACTCAGACATCATTACAGATAGCCAGGGAACACTCCAACACTCAGACATCATTACAGATAGCCAGGGGAACACTCCAACACTCAGACATCATTACAGATAGCCAGGGGAACACTCCAACACTCAGACATCATTACAGATAGCCAGGGGAACACCCCAACACTCAGACATCATTTACAGATGGCCAGGGGAACACAATAACACTCAGACATCATTACAGATAGCCAGGGGAACACTCCACTCAGACATCATTACATATAGCCAGGGGAACACTCCAACACTCAGACATCATTACATATAGCCAGGGGAACACTCCAACACTAAGACATCATTACAGATAGCCAGGGGAACACTCCACTCAGACATCATTACATATAGCCAGGGGAACACTCCAACACTCAGACATCATTTACAAACGCTGCATTTCTGTTTATTGAGTCCGACAGATCAGAGGCAGTAGGGATAACCAAGAGCGCAAATTGGCCCATTTTCCTGTCCTAAGCATTCAAAATGTAACGAGTACTTTTGGGTGTCCACTCACTGACTCACCCAATGATATGTCCACTCACTGACTCACCCAATGATATGTCCACTCACTGACTCACCCAATGATATGTCCACTCACTGACTCACCCAATGATATGTCCACTCACTGACTCACCCAATGATATGTCCACTCACTGACTCACCCAATGATATGTCCACTCACTGACTCACCCAATGATATGTCCACTCACTGACTCACCCAATGATATGTCCACTCACTGACTCACCCAATGATATGTCCACTCACTGACTCACCCAATGATATGTCCACTCACTGACTCACCCAATGATATGTCCACTCTGACTCACCCAATGATATGTCCACTCACTGACTCACCCAATGATATGTCCACTCACTGACTCACCCAATGATATGTCCACTCACTGACTCACCCAATGATATGTCCACTCACTGACTCACCCAATGATATGTCCACTCACTGACTCACCCAATGATATGTCCACTCACTGACTCACCCAATGATATGTCCACTCAGGCTCAATACAAGATACTCCGGCTGTAGGCTAAAATGGTGCTGTTGGCAAAATTTTGGGAGTTGAGAAATAGCTTTGGTAGCTACGGACCGATGAGATTCTCCTCTTTTCAGTAGGCCTAGCCAAACGGTTTACCCACAAGTGTATTTGTTTGCTCACTAACAGCTCAACAATCACCTGTCTGGTATTTTCTGCTGCTCATATTCCAGGCCTCCCGACTGTAGGCCTGGGTGCTTAAAAACAATCAGAATAAGGTCATGATGTTCTTCCTTCTCAGTCGGGGCCGTTCCAGGCTGATCAGACTTCCAGCTCCTCCTCCTGAAGGGGCCGTGGCCTTCTCCGTCAGCATGAGACACGCCTTTGTACCTTTCACAGGTAACTCATCCACCTAACACCTTTCACAGGTAACTCCTCTACCTAACACCTTTCACAGGTAACTCCTCCACCTAACACCTTTCACAGGTAACTCCTCCACCTAACACCTTTCACAGGTAACTCCTCCACCTAACACCTTTCACAGGTAACTCCTCCACCTAACACCTTTCACAGGTAACTCCTCCACCTAACACCTTTCACAGGTAACTCCTCCACCTAACACCTTTCACAGGTAACTCCTCCACCTAACACCTTTCACAGGTAACTCCTCCACCTAACACCTTTCACAGGTAAATTCTCCACCTAACACCTTTCACAGGTAAATTCTCCACCTAACACCTTTCACAGGTAAATTCTCCACCTAACACCTTTCACAGGTAACTCCTCCACCTAACACCTTTCACAGGTAACTCCTCCACCTACCATGTCAGGCAGGCCACAGAGAGTCTATACTAATGGTACCACTTACTGCCAGGCCACAGAGAGTCTATACTAATGGTACCGCTTACTGCCAGGCCACAGAGAGTCTATACTAATGGTACCATGTCAGGCAGGCCACAGAGAGTCTATACTAATGGTACCATGTCAGACCGCTTAATGCCAGGCCACAGAGAGTCTATACTAATGGTACCATGTCAGACCGCTTACTGCCAGGCCACAGAGAGTCTATACTAATGGTACCATGTCAGACAGGCCACAGAGAGTCTATACTAATGGTACCATGTCAGACAGGCCACAGAGAGACTATACTAATGGTACTATGTCAGCCAGGCCACAGAGAGTCTATACTAATGGTACCATGTCAGACAGGCCACAGAGAGTCTATACTAATGGTATCATGTCAGACAGCTTACTGCCAGGCCACAGAGAGTCTATACTAATGGTACCATGTCAGGCAGGCCACAGAGAGTCTATACTAATGGTACCATGTCAGGCAGACCACAGAGAGTCTATACTAATGGTACCATGTCAGACCGCTTAATGCCAGGCCACAGAGAGTCTATACTAATGGTACCACTTACTGCCAGGCCACAGAGAGTCAATACTAATGGTACCATGTCAGACCGCTTAATGCCAGGCCACAGAGAGTCTATACTAATGGTACCACTTACTGCCAGGCCACAGAGAGTCTATACTAATGGTACCATGTCAGACAGGCCACAGAGAGTCTATACTAATGGTACCATGTCAGACAGGCCACAGAGAGTCTATACTAATGGTACCATGTCAGACAGGCCACAGAGAGTCTATACTAATGGTACCATGTCAGACAGGCCACAGAGAGTCTATACTAATGGTACCACTTACTGCCAGGCCACAGAGAGTCTATACTAATGGTACCATGTCAGACAGGCCACAGAGAGTCTATACTAATGGTACCATGTCAGGCAGGCCACAGAGAGTCTATACTAATGGTACCATGTCAGACAGGCCACATAGAGTATATACTAATGGTACCATGTCAGGCAGGCCACAGAGAGTCTATACTAATGGTACCATGTCAGACCGCTTCCTGACAGGCCACAGAGAGTCTACACTAATGGTACCATGTCAGACAGGCCACAGAGTCTATACTAATGGTACCATGTCAGACCGCTTACTGCCAGGCCACAGAGAGTCTATACTAATGGTACCATGTCAGACCGCTTCCTGACAGGCCACAGAGAGTCTACACTAATGGTACCATGTCAGACAGGCCACAGAGTCTATACTAATGGTACCATGTCAGACCGCTTACTGCCAGGCCACAGAGAGTCTATACTAATGGTACCATGTCAGACCGCTTCCTGACAGGCCACAGAGAGTCTACACTAATGGTACCATGTCAGACAGGCCACAGAGTCTATACTAATGGTACCATGTCAGACCGCTTACTGCCAGGCCACAGAGAGTCTATACTAATGGTACCATGTCAGACCGCTTCCTGACAGGCCACAGAGAGTCTATACTAATGGTACCATGTCAGGCAGGCCACAGAGAGTCTATACTAATGGTACCACTTACTGCCAGGCCACAGAGGGTCTATACTAATGGTACTATGTCAGGCAGGCCACAGAGAGTCTATACTAATGGTACCGCTTACTGCCAGGCCACAGAGTCTATACTAATGGTACCATGTCAGACCGCTTACTGCCAGGCCACAGAGAGTCTATACTAATGGTACCATGTCAGACCACTTACTGCCAGGCCACAGAGAGTCTATACTAATGGTACCATGTCAGACAGGCCACAGAGAGTCAATACTAATGGTACCATGTCAGACCGCTTAATGCCAGGCCACAGAGAGTCTATACTAATGGTACCACTTACTGCCAGGCCACAGAGAGTCTATACTAATGGTACCATGTCAGACAGGCCACATAGAGTATATACTAATGGTACCATGTCAGGCAGGCCACAGAGAGTCTATACTAATGGTACCATGTCAGACCGCTTCCTGACAGGCCACAGAGAGTCTACACTAATGGTACCATGTCAGACAGGCCACAGAGTCTATACTAATGGTACCATGTCAGACCGCTTACTGCCAGGCCACAGAGAGTCTATACTAATGGTACCATGTCAGACCGCTTCCTGACAGGCCACAGAGAGTCTACACTAATGGTACCATGTCAGACAGGCCACAGAGTCTATACTAATGGTACCATGTCAGACCGCTTACTGCCAGGCCACAGAGAGTCTATACTAATGGTACCATGTCAGACCGCTTCCTGACAGGCCACAGAGAGTCTATACTAATGGTACCATGTCAGGCAGGCCACAGAGAGTCTATACTAATGGTACCACTTACTGCCAGGCCACAGAGGGTCTATACTAATGGTACCATGTCAGACAGGCCACAGAGAGTCTATACTAATGGTACTATGTCAGGCAGGCCACAGAGAGTCTATACTAATGGTACCATGTCAGGCAGGCCACAGAGAGTCTATACTAATGGTACCATGTCAGACAGGCCACATAGAGTATATACTAATGGTACCATGTCAGGCAGGCCACAGAGAGTCTATACTAATGGTACCATGTCAGACCGCTTCCTGACAGGCCACAGAGAGTCTACACTAATGGTACCATGTCAGACAGGCCACAGAGTCTATACTAATGGTACCATGTCAGACCGCTTACTGCCAGGCCACAGAGAGTCTATACTAATGGTACCATGTCAGACCGCTTCCTGACAGGCCACAGAGAGTCTACACTAATGGTACCATGTCAGACAGGCCACAGAGTCTATACTAATGGTACCATGTCAGACCGCTTACTGCCAGGCCACAGAGAGTCTATACTAATGGTACCATGTCAGACCGCTTCCTGACAGGCCACAGAGAGTCTATACTAATGGTACCATGTCAGGCAGGCCACAGAGAGTCTATACTAATGGTACCACTTACTGCCAGGCCACAGAGGGTCTATACTAATGGTACCATGTCAGACAGGCCACAGAGAGTCTCTACTAATGGTACTATGTCAGGCAGGCCACAGAGAGTCTATACTAATGGTACCGCTTACTGCCAGGCCACAGAGTCTATACTAATGGTACCATGTCAGACCGCTTACTGCCAGGCCACAGAGAGTCTATACTAATGGTACCATGTCAGACAGGCCACAGAGAGTCAATACTAATGGTACCATGTCAGACCGCTTAATGCCAGGCCACAGAGAGTCTATACTAATGGTACCACTTACTGCCAGGCCACAGAGAGTCTATACTAATGGTACCATGTCAGACAGGCCACATAGAGTATATACTAATGGTACCATGTCAGGCAGGCCACAGAGAGTCTATACTAATGGTACCATGTCAGACCGCTTCCTGACAGGCCACAGAGAGTCTACACTAATGGTACCATGTCAGACAGGCCACAGAGTCTATACTAATGGTACCATGTCAGACCGCTTACTGCCAGGCCACAGAGAGTCTATACTAATGGTACCATGTCAGACCGCTTCCTGACAGGCCACAGAGAGTCTATACTAATGGTACCATGTCAGGCAGGCCACAGAGAGTCTATACTAATGGTACCACTTACTGCCAGGCCACAGAGGGTCTATACTAATGGTACCATGTCAGACAGGCCACAGAGAGTCTATACTAATGGTACTATGTCAGGCAGGCCACAGAGAGTCTATACTAATGGTACCGCTTACTGCCAGGCCACAGAGTCTATACTAATGGTACCATGTCAGACCGCTTACTGCCAGGCCACAGAGAGTCTATACTAATGGTACCATGTCAGACCACTTACTGCCAGGCCACAGAGAGTCTATACTAATGGTACCATGTCAGACAGGCCACAGAGAGTCTATACTAATGGTACCATGTCAGACCGCTTACTGACAGGCCACAGAGAGTCTATACTAATGGTACCATGTCAGACAGCTTACTGCCAGGCCACAGAGAGTCTATACTAATGGTACCATGTCAGGCAGGCCACAGAGAGTCTATACTAATGGTACCATGTCAGGCAGGCCACAGAGAGTCTATACTAATGGTACCATGTCAGGCAGGCCACAGAGAGTCTATACTAATGGTACCATGTCAGACAGGCCACAGAGAGTCTATACTAATGGTACCATGTCAGACAGGCCACAGAGAGTATATACTAATGGTACCATGTCAGACAGGCCACAGAGAGTCTATACTAATGGTACCATGTCAGACCGCTTCCTGACAGGCCACAGAGAGTCTATACTAATGGTACCATGTCAGACAGGCCACAGAGAGTCAATACTAATGGTACCATGTCAGACAGGCCACAGAGAGTCAATACTAATGGTACCATGTCAGACAGGCCACAGAGAGTCTATACTAATGGTACCACTTACTGCCAGGCCACAGAGGGTCTATACTAATGGTACCATGTCAGACAGGCCACAGAGAGTCTATACTAATGGTACCATGTCAGACGGCTTACTGCCAGGCCACAGAGAGTCTATACTAATGGTACCATGTCAGACCGCTTCCTGACAGGCCACAGAGAGTCTATACTAATGTTACCATGTCAGACAGGCCACAGAGAGTCTATACTAATGGTACCATGTCAGGCAGGCCACAGAGAGTCTATACTAATGGTACCATGTCAGACAGGCCACAGAGAGTCTATACTAATGGTACTATGTCAGACAGGCCACAGAGAGTCTATACTAATGGTACCATGTCAGACAGGCCACAGAGAGTCTATACTAATGGTACCATGTCAGGCAGGCCACAGAGAGTCTATACTAATGGTACCATGTCAGACAGGCCACAGAGAGTCTATACTAATGGTGCCATGTCAGACAGGCCACAGAGAGTCTATACTAATGGTACCATGTCAGGCAGGCCACAGAGAGTCTATACTACTGGTACCATGTCAGACCGCTTCCTGACAGGCCACAGAGAGTCTATACTAATGGTACCATGTCAGACAGGCCACAGAGAGTCAATACTAATGGTACCATGTTAGACCGCTTAATGCCAGGCCACAGAGAGTCTATACTAATGGTACCACTTACTGCCAGGCCACAGAGAGTCTATACTAATGGTACCATGTCAGACCACTTACTGACAGGCCACAGAGAGTCCATACTAATGGTACCATGCCAGGCCACAGAGAGTCTATACTAATGGTACCATGTCAGACAGGCCACAGAGAGTCTATACTAATGGTACCATGTCAGACAGGCCACAGAGAGACTATACTAATGGTACTATGTCAGCCAGGCCACAGCGAGTCTATACTAATGGTACCATGTCAGACAGGCCACAGAGAGTCTATACTAATGGTACCATGTCAGACAGGCCACAGAGAGTCAATACTAATGGTACCATGTCAGACAGGCCACAGAGAGTCAATACTAATGGTACCATGTCAGACCGCTTAATGCCAGGCCACAGAGAGTCTATACTAATGGTACCACTTACTGCCAGGCCACAGAGAGTCTATACTAATGGTACCATGTCAGACCGCTTCCTGACAGGCCACAGAGAGTCTATACTAATGGTACCATGTCAGACAGGCCACAGAGAGTCTATACTAATGGTACCATGTCAGGCAGGCCACAGAGAGTCTATACTAATGGTACCATGTCAGACAGGCCACAGAGAGTCTATACTAATGGTACTATGTCAGACAGGCCACAGAGAGTCTATACTAATGGTACCATGTCAGACAGGCCACAGAGAGTCAATACTAATGGTACCATGTCAGACAGGCCACAGAGAGTCTATACTAATGGTACCATGTCAGCCAGGCCACAGAGAGACTATACTAATGGTACCATGTCAGACAGGCCACAGAGAGTCTATACTAATGGTACCATGTCAGGCAGGCCACAGAGAGTCTATACTAATGGTACCATGTCAGACAGGCCACAGAGAGTCTATACTAATGGTACTATGTCAGACAGGCCACAGAGAGTCTATACTAATGGTACCATGTCAGACAGGCCACAGAGAGTCAATACTAATGGTACCATGTCAGACAGGCCACAGAGAGTCTATACTAATGGTACCATGTCAGCCAGGCCACAGAGAGTCTATACTAATGGTACCATGTCAGCCAGGCCACAGAGAGACTATACTAATGGTACCATGTCAGACAGGCCACAGAGAGTCTATACTAATGGTACCATGTCAGACAGGCCACAGAGAGTCTATACTAATGGTACCTGCTTGTCTGTCTGTCTGTCTGTCTGTCCGTCCTATTTGAAGCACCCTGTCATTCCTGAAGTTGTATTGTATTGAATAGCTGCAATATTTCTGTGATCCAGTTGACTACTTCAAAATGGTGAAAGGCCTCAATGGTAAATAGTCTTTGGGCCAAGAGGGCCCACTATCCAACCCTACCTGTGTGTGTCAGATGCTTTTATCCAAAGTGATTAACAGTCATACATTTGACAAATGGTAACCCCAGCGGGAGTTGAACCCACATCCCTTGATGGGTAAGCTCTACTGACTGAGCCACATAGGACCTTTGTGTTATTCCTCATTTCACCCCCCAATTAAATGTAACAAGTAAAAGCCTTTATTGTCAGGGGAAACATATGTTTGCCAAAGCAACTAGATAATATACAGAAGTATAAAAAATATGAACATTAAACATGACACTCACAGAAGTTCCAAAAGAATAAAGACATTTCAAATGTTATATTATGTCTGTATACAGTGTTGTAATGATGTGCAAATAGTTAAAGTACAGAAGGGAAAATAAATCAACATAACTATGGGTTGTATTTACAATGGTGTTTGTTCTTCAATGGTTGCCCTTTTCTCGTGGCAACAGGTCACAAATCTTGCTGCTGTGATGGAACACTGTGGAATTTCACCCAGTAGATATGGGTGTTTATCAAAACAAGTTGGGTTTGTTATCAATCTCTTTGTGGATCTGTGTAATCTGAGGAAAATATGTCTCTAATATGGTCATATATTTGGCAGGAGGTTAGGAGGTGCAGCTCAGATTCCACCTCATTTTGTGGGCAGAGTGCTGTTTTTGTGGTTAATTCTTTCCAATGTGTCAAGTAATTATCTTTTTGTTTTCGTTGGGTCTAATTGTGTTGCTGTTCTGGGGCTCTGTGGGGTGTGTTTGTGAACAGAGCCCCAGGACCAGCTTGCTGAGGGGACTCTCCAGGTTCATCTCTCTGTAGGTGATGGCTTTGTCATGGAAGGTTTGGGAATCGCTTCCTTTTAGGTGGTCGTAGAATTTAACGGCTCTTTTCTGGATTTTGATAATTAGTGGGTATCGGCCTAATTCTGCTCTGCATTATTTGGTGTTTTACGTTGTACACTGAGGATATTTTTTGCAGAATTCTGCGTGCAGAGTCTCAATTTGGTGTTTGTCCCATTTTGTGAAGTCTTGGTTGGTGAGCGGACCCCAGACCTCACAACCATAAAGGGCAATGGGTTCTATGACTGATTCAAGTATTTTCTGCCAGATCCTAATTGGTATGCTTTTCTCTCTCCCGTGCTGTCCAAATTCTCTCTCCCTCTCTCTTTCTCCCTCCCCCCTCTCTCTTTCTCCCTCCTCCCTCTTCCCTCTGTCTCGTGCTCCCTCTCTCTTTCTTTCTCCCCACTCTGCCCCTACCTCTGTCTATCCATCCCTCTCCCCTCCCTGTCACCCCCTCTCTCTCCTTACCTCTCCTCTCTCTCCTTACCTCCTCTCTCCTTACCTCCTCTCTCTCCTCTCTCCAGGAGGGATGGTATTAGCAGCAGATTATTCCCAGTTGGAGCTCAGAGTGTTGGCTCACCTCTCTAAGGACAAACGTCTGCTACAGGTCACACACACACACACACACGGACACACACACACACACACACACGGACACACACGGACACACACACGGACACACGGACACACACACGGACACACACACGGACACACACACACACACGGACAAACACACGGACACACACACACACACGGACACACACACACACACACGGACACACACGGACACACACACACACACGGACACACACACACACACACGGACACACACACACACACACACACACACGGACACACACACACACACACACACGGACACACACACACGGACACACACACACACAGACACACACACACGGACACACACAGACACACACACACACAGACACACACACACGGACACACACGGACACACACACACACACGGACACACACACACACACACGGACACACACACACACACACACACACACACGGACACACACACACACGGACACACACACACGGACACACACACACACAGACACACACACACGGACACACACAGACACACACAC
>NW_027040130.1:96055-165329 GCF_034236695.1 Oncorhynchus nerka
GAGACAGTGTGATTTACTGTGTGTCTGTCCAGGTGTCCATAGGTTCCTGAAGGAGACAGTGTGATTTACTGTGTGTCTGTCCAGGTGTCCATAGGTTCCTGAAGGAGACAGTGTGATTTACTGTGTGTCTGTCCAGGTGTCCATAGGTTCCTGAAGGAGACAGTGTGATTTACTGTGTGTCTGTCCAGGTGTCCATAGGTTCCTGAAGGAGACAGTGTGATTTACTGTGTGTCTGTCCAGGTGTCCATAGGTTCCTGAAGGAGACTGTGCGTAGCTGTGTGAAGAAGGGTTTTGTCCAGACTCTACTGGGAGGAGGAGATACCTACCTAACATCAACAGCAACGGCTACACCAGGAAACAGGTAGCTAACATCACACACCAACACCAGGAAACAGGTAGCTAACATCACACACCAGGAAACAGGTAGCTAACATCACACACCAGGAAACAGGTAGTTAACATCACACACCAACACCAGGAAACAGGTAGCTAACATCACACACCAGGAAACAGGTAGCTAACATCACACACCAGGAAACAGGTAGCTAACATCACACACCAGGAAACAGTTAGCTAACATCACACACCAACACCAGGAAACAGGTAGCTAACATCACACACCAGGAAACAGGTAGTTAACATCACACACCAGGAAACAGGTAGCTAACATCACACACCAGGAAACAGGTAGCTAATATCACACACCATCACCAGGAAACAGGTAGCTAACATCACACACCAGGATACAGGTAGCCAACACCAGGAAACAGGTAGCTAACATCACACACCAGGAAACAGGTAGCTAACATCACACACCAGGATACAGGTAGCCAACATCACACACCAACACCAGGAAACAGGTAGCTAACATAACACCAGGAAACAGGTAGCTAACATCACACACCAGGAAACAGGTAGCTAACATCACACACCAGGAAACAGGTAGTTAACATCACACACCAACACCAGGAAACAGGTAGCTAACATCACACACCAGGAAACAGGTAGTTAACATCACACACCAACACCAGGAAACAGGTAGCTAACATCACACACCAGGAAACAGGTAGCTAACATCACACACCAGGAAACAGGTAGCTAACATCACACACCAGGAAACAGGTAGCTAACATCACACACCAGGAAACAGGTAGCTAACATCACACACCAGGAAACAGGTAGCTAACATCACACACCAACACCAGGAAACAGGTAGCTAACATCACACACCAGGAAACAGGTAGCTAACACCACACACCAGGAAACAGGTAGCTAACATCACACACCAGGAAACAGGTAGCTAACATCACACACCAACACCAGGAAACAGGTAGCTAACACCACACACCAGGAAACAGGTAGCTAACACCACACACCAGGAAACAGGTAGCTAACATCACACACCAGGAAACAGGTAGCTAACATCACACACCAGGAAACAGGTAGCTAACATCACACACCAACACCAGGAAACAGGTAGCTAACATCACACACCAGGAAACGGGTAGCTAACATCACACACTAGGAAACAGGTAGCTAACATCACACACCAGGAAACAGGTAGCTAACATCACACACCAGGAAACAGGTAGTTAACATCACACACCAACACCAGGAAAAGAGTAGTTAACATCACACACCAACACCAGGAAAAGGGTAGTTAACATCACACACCAGGAAACAGGTAGTTAACATCACACACCAGGAAACAGGTAGCTAACATCACACACCAGGAAACAGGTAGTTAACATCACACACCAGGAAACAGGTAGCTAACACCAACACCAGGAAACAGGTAGCTAACATCACACACCAGGAAACAGGTAGCTAACATCACACACCAGGAAACAGGTAGCTAACATCACACACCAGGAAACAGGTAGTTAACATCACACACCAGGAAACAGGTAGTTAACATCACACACCAGGAAACAGGTAGCTAACATCACACACCAGGAAACAGGTAGTTAACATCACACACCAGGAAACAGGTAGCTAACATCACACACCAGGAAACAGGTAGTTAACATCACACACCAGGAAACAGGTAGCTAACATCACACACCAGGAAACAAGTAGCTAACACCAACACCAGGAAACAGGTAGCTAACATCACACACCAGGAAACAGGTAGCTAACATCACACACCAGGAAACAGGGAGCTAACATCACACACCAGGAAACAGGGAGCTAACATCACACACCAGGAAACAGGTAGCCAACATCACACACCAGGAAACAGGTAGCTAACATCACACACCAGGAAACAGGTAGCTAACATCACACACCAGGAAACAGGTAGCTAACATCACACACCAGGAAACAGGTAGCTAACATCACACACCAGGAAACAGGTAGCGAACATCACACACCAGGAAACAGGTAGCTAACATCACACACCAGGATACAGGTAGCCAACATCACACACCAGGAAACAGGTAGCTAACACCAACACCAGGAAACAGGTAGTTGACATCACACACCAGGAAACAGGTAGCTGACATCACACACCAGGATACAGGTAGCTAACATCACACACCAGGAAACAGGTAGCTAACATCACACACCAGGAAACAGGTAGCTAACATCACACACCAGGAAACAGGTAGTTAACATCACACACCAGGAAACAGGTAGTTAACATCACACACCAGGAAACAGGTAGCTAACATCACAGACCAACACCAGGAAACAGGTAGCTAACATCACACACCAGGAAACAGGTAGCTAACATCACACACCAGGAAACAGGTAGCTAACATCACACACCAGGAAACAGGTAGTTAACATCACACACCAGGAAACAGGTAGCTAACATCACACACCAGGAAACAGGTAGCTAACATCACACACCAGGAAACAGGTAGCTAACATCACACACCAGGAAACAGGTAGCTAACATCACACACCAGGAAACAGGTAGCTAACATCACACACCAGGATACAGGTAGCCAACATCACACACCAGGAAACAGGTAGCTAACACCAACACCAGGAAACAGGTAGTTAACATCACACACCAGGAAACAGGTAGCTGACATCACACACCAGGATACAGGTAGCTAACATCACACACCAGGAAACAGGTAGCTAACATCACACACCAGGAAACAGGTAGCTAACATCACACACCAGGAAACAGGTAGTTAACATCACACACCAGGAAACAGGTAGCTAACATCACACACCAGGAAACAGGTAGTTAACATCACACACCAGGAAACAGGTAGCTAACATCACAGACCAACACCAGGAAACAGGTAGCTAACATCACACACCAGGAAACAGGTAGCTAACATCACACACCAGGAAACAGGTAGCTAACATCACACACCAGGAAACAGGTAGCTAACATCACACACCAGGAAACAGGTAGCTAACATCACACACCAGGAAACAGGTAGTTAACATCACACACCAGGAAACAGGTAGCTAACATCACACACCAACACCAGGAAACAGGTAGCTAACATCACACACCAACACCAGGAAACAGGTAGCTAACATCACACACCAGGAAACAGGTAGCTAACATCACACACCAGGAAACAGGTAGCTAACATCACACACCAGGAAACAGGTAGTTAACATCACACACCAGGAAACAGGTAGCTAACACCACACACCAGGAAACAGGTAGCTAACATCACACACCAGGAAACAGGTAGCTAACATCACACACCAGGAAACAGGTAGTTAACATCACACACCAGGAAACAGGTAGCTAACATCACACACCAGGAAACAGGTAGCTAACATCACACACCAGGAAACATGTAGCTAACATCACACACCAGGAAACAGGTAGCTAACATCACACACCAGGAAACAGGTAGCTAACATCACACACCAACACCAGGAAACAGGTAGCTAACATCACACACCAGGAAACAGGTAGCTAACACCACACACCAGGAAACAGGTAGCTAACATCACACACCAGGAAACAGGTAGCTAACATCACACACCAACACCAGGAAACAGGTAGCTAACACCACACACCAGGAAACAGGTAGCTAACATCACACACCAGGAAACAGGTAGCTAACATCACACACCAGGAAACAGGTAGCTAACATCACACACCAACACCAGGAAACAGGTAGCTAACATCACACACCAGGAAACGGGTAGCTAACATCACACACTAGGAAACAGGTAGCTAACATCACACACCAGGAAACAGGTAGCTAACATCACACACCAGGAAACAGGTAGTTAACATCACACACCAGGAAACAGGTAGCTAACACCACACACCAGGAAACAGGTAGCTAACATCACACACCAGGAAACAGGTAGCTAACATCACACACCAACACCAGGAAACAGGTAGCTAACATCACACACCAGGAAACAGGTAGCTAACATCACACACCAGGAAACAGGTAGCTAACATCACACACCAGGAAACAGGTAGCTAACACCACACACCAGGAAACAGGTAGCTAACATCACACACCAACACCAGGAAACAGGTAGCTAACATCACACACCAGGAAATGGGTAGCTAACATCACACACTAGGAAACAGGTAGCTAACATCACACACCAGGAAACATTCATCTCTATTGATATCACATTATCAAGCATTTAATACCGGTACATGTTATCCAGATAGTGACTGTTAGCACTTGGTGGTCTATAGCAGCTACCCACCAGAATGGTCTTTAGGGGAGGCAGATGAACAGTATTTGACCTTGTCAGTTAGGATCACCACTTTATTTTAAGAATGTTAGAATAATAGTAGAGAGAATTATTTCTTTCAGCTTTTATTTCTTTCATTACATTCCCTGTGGGTCAGAAGTTTACATGCACTCAATTAGTATTTGGTAGCATTGCCTTTAAATTGTTTAACTTGGGTCAAATGTTTCTGGTAGCCTTTCACAAGCTTCCCACAATAAGTTGGGTGAATTTTGGCCCCATCCTCCTGACAGAGCTGGTGTGACTGAGTCAAGTTTGTAGGCCTCCTTGCTCGCACAGGCTTTTTCAGTTCTGCCCACAAATGTTCTATAGGATTGAGGTCAGGGCTTTGTGATGGCCACTCCAATACCTTGACTTTGTTGTCCTTAAGCCATTTTGCCACATCTTTGGAAGTATGCTTGGGGTCCTTGTCCATTTGGACGACCCATTTGTGACCAGGCTTTAACTTCCTGCCGGATGTCTTGAGATGTTGCTTCAATATATCCACATAATTTTCCTTTCTCATGATGTCATCTATTTTATGAAGTGCACCAGTCCCTCCTGCAGCAAAGCACCCCCACAACATGATGCTGCCACCCCCGTGCTTCACAGTTGGGATGGTGTTCTTCGGCTTGCAAGCCTCCCCCTTTTCCCTCCAAACATGACAATGGTCATTATGGCCAAACAGTTCTATTTTTGTTTCATCAGACCAGAGGACATTTCTCCAAAACGTACAATCAATGTCCCCATGTGCAGTTGCAAACCGTTGTCTGGCTTTTTTATGGCGGTTTTGGAGCAGTGGCTTCTTCAATGCTGAGCGGTCAGGTTATGTCGATATAGGACTCGTTTTACTGTGGATATAGATACTTTTGTACCCGTTTCCTCCAGCATCTTCACAAGGTCCTTTGCTGTTGTTCTGGGATTGATTTGCACTTTTTGCACCAAAGTACGTTCATCTCTAGGAGACAGAACGCGTCTCCTTCCTGAGCGGTATGACGACTGCGTGGTCCCATGGTGTTTATACTTGCATACTATTGTTTGTACAGATGAACGTGGTACCTTCAGGCGTCTGGAAATTGCTCCCAAGGATGAACCAGACTTGTGGAGGTCTACACATTTTTTTTTTCTGATTTCTTTTGATTTTCCCATGATGCCAAGCGAAGAGGCACTGAGTTTGAAGGTAGGCCTTGAAATACATCTTCAGGTTCACCTCCAATTGACTCAAATGATGTCAATTAGCCTATAAGAAGCTTCTAAAGCCATGACATCATTTTCTGGAATTTTCCAAGCTGCTTAAAGGCACAGTCAACTTAGTGTATGTAAACTTCTGACCCCACTGGAATTGTGATACAGTGAATTATAAATGAAATAATATGTCTCTTAGCAATTGTTGGAATTTTTTTTTGTGTCATGCACAAAGTAGATGTCCTAACCGACTTGCCAAAACTATAGTTTGTTAACAAGACATTTGTGGAGTGGTTGAAAAACGAGTTTTAATGACTCCAACCTGAGTGCGTGTACATTTCTGCCTCCAACTATAAGTTGTGTGTGTGAACACTCTTCAGGCGGAGCGCCAGGCTGTTAACACGACAGTCCAGGGGTCAGCTGCTGACATCGTTAAGCTGGCTACGGTCAACATCCAGCAATGTCTTAGAGACACCTACCCTACTGCTCCCCTCTCACACCAACACACAGGTAACACCTACCCTACTGCTCCCCTCTCACACCAACACACAGGTAACACACACACCTACCCTACTGCTCCCCTCTCACACCAACACACAGGTAACACACACACCTACCCTACTGCTCCCCTCTCACACCAACACACAGGTAACACACACACCTACCCTACTGCTCCCCTCTCACACCAACACACAGGTAACACCTACCCTACTGCTCCCTTCTCACACCAACACACAGGTAACACCTACCCTACTGCTCCTCTCTCACACCAACACACAGGTAACACCTACCCTGCTGCTCCTCTCTCACACCAACACACAGGTAACACCTACCCTACTGCTCCCCTCTCACACCAACACACAGGTAACACCTACCCTACTGCTCCTCTCTCACACCAACACACAGGTAACACACACACCTACCCTACTGCTCCCCTCTCACACCAACACACAGGTAACACCTACCCTACTGCTCCCCTTTTTATTTTTTATTTATTTATTTCACCTTTATTTAACCAGGTAGGCTAGTTGAGAACAAGTTCTCATTTGCAACTGCGACCTGGCCAAGATAAAGCATAGCAGTGTGAACAGACAACACAGAGTTACACATGGAGTAAACAATTAACAAGTCAATAACACAGTAGAAATAAAATGGGCAGTCTATATACAATGTGTGCAAAAGGCATGAGGAGGTAGGCGAATAATACAATTTTGCAGATTAACACTGGGGTGATAAATGATCAGATGGTCATGTACAGGTAGAGATATTGGTGTGCAAAAGAGCAGAAAAGTAAATAAATAAATAAAAAAAACAGTATAAAACAGTATGGGAATGAGGTAGGTGAAAATGGGTGGGCTATTTTTACCAATAGACTATGTACAGCTGCAGCGATCGGTTAGCTGCTCGGATAGCTGATGTTTGAAGTTGGTGAGGGAGATAAAAGTCTCCAACTTCAGCGATTTTTGCAGTTCATTCCAGTCACAGGCAGCAGAGTACTGGAACGAAGGCGGCCAAATGAGGTGTTGGCTTTAGGGATGATCAGTGAGATACACCTGCTGGAGCGTGTGCTACGGATGGGTGTTGCCATCGTGACCAGTGAACTGAGATAAGGCGGAGCTTTACCTAGCATGGACTTGTAGATGACCTGGAGCCAGTGGGTCTGGCGACGAATATGTAGCGAGGGCCCAGCCGACTAGAGCATACAAGTCGCAGTGGTGGGTGGTATAAGGTGTTTGGTGACAAACGGATGGCACTATGATAGACTGCATCCAGTTTGCTGAGTAGAGTGTTGGAAGCCATTTTGTAGATGACATCGCCGAAATCGAGGATCGGTAGGATAGTCAGTTTTACTAGGGTAAGCTTGGCAGCGTGAGTGAAGGAGGCTTTGTTGGAATAGAAAGCCGACTCTTGATTTGATTTTCGATTGGAGATGTTTGATGTGAGTCTGGAAGGAGAGTTTGCAGTCTAGCCAGACACGTAGGTACTTATAGATGTCCACATATTCAAGGTCGGAACCATCCAGGGTGGTGATGCTAGTCGGGCATGCGGGTGCAGGCGCGATCGGTTGAAAAGCATGCATTTGGTTTTACTCGCGTTTAAGAGCAGTTGGAGGCCACGGAAGGAGTGCTGTATGGCATTGAAGCTGTTTGGAGGTTAGATAGCACAGTGTCCAATGACGGGCCGAAAGTATATAGAATGGTGTCGTCTGCGTAGAGGTGGATCAGGGAATCGCCCGCAGCAAGAGCAACATCATTGATATATACAGAGAAAAGAGTCGACCCGAGAATTGAACCCTGTGGCACCCCATAGAGACTGCCAGAGGACCGGACAGCATGCCCTCCGATTTGACACACTGAACTCTGTCTGCAAAGTAATTGGTGAACCAGGCAAGGCAGTCATCCGAGAAACCGAGGCTACTGAGTCTGCCGATAAGAATATGGTGATTGACAGAGTCGAAAGCCTTGGCGAGGTCGATGAAGACGGCTGCACAGTACTGTCTTTTATCGATAGCGGTTATGATATATCGTTTAGTACCTGAGCGTGGCTGAGGTGCACCCATGACCGGCTCGGAAACCAGATTGCACAGCGGAGAAGGTGCGGTGGGATTCGAGATGGTCAGTGACCTGTTTGTTGACTTGGCTTTCAAGACCTTAGATAGGCAGGGGCAGGATGGATATAGGTCTATAGCAGTTTGGGTCCAGGGTGTCTCCCCCTTTGAAGAGGGGGATGACTGCGGCAGCTTTCAATCCTTGGGGATCTCAGACGATATGAAAGAGAGGTTGAACAGGCTGGTAATAGGGGTTGCGACAATGGCGGCAGATAGTTTCAGAAATAGAGGGTCCAGATTGTCAAGCCCAGCTGATTTGTACGGGTCTAGGTTTGCAGCTCTTTCAGAACATCTGCTATCTGGATTTGGGTAAAGGAGAACCTGGAGAGGCTTGGGCGAGGAGCTGCGGGGGCGGAGCTGTTGGCCGAGGTTGGAGTAGCCAGGCGGAAGGCATGGCCAGCCGTTGAGAAGTGCTTATTGAAGCTTTCGATAATCGTGGATTTATCGGTGGAGACCGTGTTACCTAGCCTCAGTGCAGTGGGCAGCTGGGAGGAGGTACTCTTGTTCTCCATGGACTTCACAGTGTCCCAGAACTTTTTGGAGTTGGAGCTACAGGATGCAAACTTCTGCCTGAAGAAGCTGGCCTTAGCTTTCCTGACTGACTGCGTGTATTGGTTCCTGACTTCCCTGAACAGTTGCATATCACGGGGGCTATTCGATGCTATTGCAGTCCGCCACAGGATGTTTTTGTGCTGGTCGAGGGCAGTCAGGTCTGGAGGAACCAAGGGCTGTATCTGTTCTTGGTTCTGCATTTTTTGAACGGAGCATGCTTATCTAAAATGGTGAGGAAGTTACTTTTAAAGAATGACCAGGCATCCTCAACTGACGGGATGAGGTCAATGTCCTTCCAGGATACCCGGGCCAGGTCGATTAGAAAGGCCTGCTCACAGAAGTGTTTTAGGGAGCGTTTGACAGTGATGAGGGGTGGTCGTTTGACTGCGGCTCCGTGGCGGATACAGGCAATGAGGCAGTGATCGCTGAGATCCTGGTTGAAGACAGCGGAGGTGTATTTGGAGGGCCAGTTGGTCAGGATGACGTCTATGAGGGTGCCCTTGTTTACAGAGTTAAGGTTGTACCTGGTGGGTTCCTTGATGATTTGAGTGAGATTGAGGGCATCTAGCTTACATTGTAGGACTGCCGGGGTGTTAAGCATATCCCAGTTTAGGTCACCTAACAGAACAAACTCTGAAGCTAGATGGGGGCGATCAATTCACAAATGGTGTCAGGGCACAGCTGGGAGCTGAGGGTGGCCGGTAGCAGGCGGCAACAGTGAGAGACTTATTTCTGGAGAGGGTAATTTTCAAAATTAGTAGTTCGAACTGTTTGGGTATGGACCTGGAAAGTATGACATTACTTTGCAGGCTATCTCTGCAGTAGACTGCAACTCCGCCCCCTTTGGTAGTTCTATCTTGACGGAAGATGTTATAGTTGGGTATGGAAATCTCTGAATTTTTGGTGGCCTTCCTGAGCCTCTCACACCAACACACAGGTAACACCTACCCTACTGCTCCCCTCTCACACCAACACACAGGTAACACACACACCTACCCTGCTGCTCCCCTCTCACACCAACACACAGGTAACACACACACCTACCCTACTGCTCCCTCTCACACCAACACACAGGTAACACACACACCTACCCTACTGCTCCCCTCTCACACCAACACACAGGTAACACCTACCCTACTGCTCCCTCTCACACCAACACACAGGTAACACACACACACACACACCTACCCTACTGCTCCCCTCTCACCAACACACAGGTAACACACACACCTACCCTACTGCTCCCCTCTCACACCAACACACAGGTAACACCTACCCTGCTGCTCCTCTCTCACACCAACACACAGGTAACACCTACCCTACTGCTCCCCTCTCACACCAACACACAGGTAACACCTACCCTGCTGCTCCCCTCTCACACCAACACACAGGTAACACCTACCCTACTGCTCCCCTCTCACACCAACACACAGGTAACACCTACCCTGCTGCTCCTCTCTCACACCAACACACAGGTAACACACACACCTACCCTACTGCTCCCCTCTCACACCAACACACAGGTAACACACACACCTACCCTACTGCTCCCCTCTCACACCAACACACAGGTAACACACACACACACACACCTACCCTACTGCTCCCCTCTCACACCAACACACAGGTAACACACACACCTACCCTACTGCTCCCCTCTCACACCAACACACAGGTAACACCTACCCTGCTGCTCCTCTCTCACACCAACACACAGGTAACACCTACCCTACTGCTCCCCTCTCACACTAACACACAGGTAACACCTACCCTGCTGCTCCCCTCTCACACCAACACACAGGTAACACCTACCCTGCTGCTCCCCTCTCACACCAACACACAGGTAACACCTACCCTACTGCTCCCCTCTCACACCAACACACAGGTAACACCTACCCTACTGCTCCCCTCTCACACCAACACACAGGTAACACCTGCCCTGCTGCTCCTCTCACACCAACACACAGGTAACACACACACCTACCCTACTGCTCCCTCTCACACCAACACACAGGTAACACACACACCTACCCTACTGCCCTCTCACACCAACACACAGGTAACACACTACCTACCCTACTGCTCCTCTCTCACCAACACACAGGTAACACCTCACTACCCCTACTGCTCCCCTCACACCACACACAGGTAACACACCTACACACACACACCCTACTGCTGCCCTCTCACACCAACACACAGGTAACACACCTACCCTGCTGCTCCTCTCTCACCAACACACAGGTAACACACACCTACCCTACTGCTCCCCCTCTCACACCAACACACAGGTAACACACACACACACACCTACCCTACTGCTCCCCTCTCACACCAACACAGGTAACACACACACCTACCCTACTGCTCCTCTCACACCAACACACAGGTAACACACCTACCCTACTGCTCCTCTCACACCAACACACAGGTAACACCTACCCTACTGCTCCCCTCTCACACCAACACACAGGTAACACCTACCCTACTGCTCCTCTCACACCAACACACAGGTAACACCTACCCTACCTCCCCTCTCACACAACACACAGGTAACACCTACCCTGCTGCTCCTCTCTCACACCAACACACAGGTAACACACACCTACCCTACTGCTCCCCTCTCACACCAACACACAGGTAACACACACACCTACCCTACTGCTCCCTCTCACAACACACAGGTAACACACACACCTACCCTACTGGTAACACACCTACACACACACACACCTACCCTGCTGCTCCTCTCACACCAACACACAGGTAACACACACACCTACCCTACTGCTCCTCTCACACCAACACACAGGTAACACACACCTACCCTACTGCTCCCTCTCACACCAACACACAGGTAACACCTACCCTGCTGCTGCTCCTCTCCCCCTCACACAACACACAGGTAACACCTACCCTGCTGCTCCTCTCACCAACACACAGGTAACACCTACCCTACTGCTCCCTCTCACACCAACACACAGGTAACACCTACCCTACTGCTCCCCTCTCCACACCAACACACAGGTAACACACCTACCCTACTGCTCCCCTCTCACACCAACACACAGGTAACACACACACCTACCCTACTGCTCCCCTCTCACACCAACACACAGGTAACACACCTACCCTACTGCTCCCCTCTCACACCAACACACAGGTAACACACACACCTACCCTACTGCTCCTCTCTCACACCAACACACAGGTACCACACCTACCCTGCTCCCCTCTCACACCAACACACAGGTAACACACCTACACACCCCCTCTCACACCAACACACCCTACCCTACTGCTCCTCTCACACCAACACACAGGTAACACACACACCTACCCTACTGCTCCCCTCTCACACCAACACACAGGTCAACACACAACCTACCCTACTGCTCCTCTCACACCAACACACAGGTAACACACACCTACCCTACTGCTCCCCTCTCACACCAACACACAGGTAACACACACACACTACCCTACTGCTCCCCTCTCACACCAACACACAGGTAACACACACACCTACCCTACTGCTCCCTCTCACACCAACACACAGGTAACACCTACCCTACCTACCTCTCTCACACCAACACACAGGTAACACCTACCTACCCCTACTGCTCCCCTCACACCAACACACAGGTAACACCTACCCTACTGCTCCCCTCTCCAACACACAGGTACCCCTACACCAACACACAGGTAACACCTACCCTACTGCTCCCCTCTCACACCAACACACAGGTAACACACACACCTACCCTACTGCTCCCCTCTCACACCAACACACAGGTAACACACCCCTACCCTGCTCCCTCTCACACCAACACACAGGTAACACCTACCCTGCTGCTCCTCTCTCACACCAACACACAGGTAACACACACACCTACCCTACTGCTCCCCTCTCACACCAACACACAGGTAACACACACACCTACCCTACTGCTCCCCTCTCACACCAACACACAGGTAACACACACACCTACCCTACTGCTCCTCTCTCACCAACACACAGGTAACACACACACCTACCCTACTGCTCCCCTCTCACACCAACACACAGTAACACCCTACCCTACTGCTCCCTCTCACACAACACACAGGTAACACACAGGTAACACACCTACCCTACTGCTCCCTCTCACACCAACACACAGGTAACACACACACCTACCCTACTGCTCCCCTCTCACACCAACACACAGGTAACACACACACACACACCTACCCTACTGCTCCCCTCTCACACCAACACACAGGTAACACACACACCTACCCTACTGCTCCCCTCTCACACCAACACACAGGTAACACACACACACACCTACCCTACTGCTCCCCTCTCACACCAACACACAGGTAACACACACACACAGGCTCCCCTCTCACACCACACACACACCTACCCTACTGTAACACCCTACCCTGCTGCTCCCCTCTCACACCAACACACAGGTAACACACACACACACCCTGCTGCTCCTCTCTCACACAACACACAGGTACCTACTGCTCCCCTCTCACACCAACACCACACACACTAGGTGCTCCTACCCTCTCTCACCTCTCACCAACACACAGGTAACACACCCTACTGCTCCTCTCACCACACACAACACACAGGTAACACACACACCTACCCTACTGCTCCCCTCTCACACCAACACACAGGTAACACACACCCTACCCTACTGCTCCCCTCTCACACCAACACACAGGTAACACACACACCTACCCTACTGCTCCCCTCTCACACCAACACACAGGTAACACACACACCTACCCTACTGCTCCCTCTCTCACACCAACACACAGGTAACACACACCTACCCTACTGCTCCCCTCTCACACACACCTACCACTACCCTGCTCCTCTCTCACACCAACACACAGGTAACACACACACCTACCCTACTGCTCCCCTCTGCACCCAACACACAGGTAACACACACACCTACCTGCTGCTCTCACACCAACACACAGGTAACACACTACCCTACTGCTCCCTCCCACACCAACACACAGGTAACACACACACACCAACACAGGTAGCTCCTACTGCTCCCCTCTCACACCAACACACAGGTAACACACACACTACCCTGGGTCACACCAACACACAGGTAACACACACACCTACCCCCTGCTCACACCAACACACAGGTAACACACAACACTACCCTACTGCAGGTAACACACCAACACACAGGTAACACACACACCTACCCTGCTGCTCCTCTCTCACACCAACACACACACAGGTAACACACACACCTACCCTACTGCTCCTCTCATAGTGAAAACACTGAGCTCTGGGTGTCATCGTGAATACACTGAGCTCTGGGTGTCATCGTGAATACACTGAGCTCTGGGTGTCATAGTGAAAACACTGAGCTCTGGGTGTCATAGTGAAAACACTGAGCTCTGCTGTACCACAGCCTCTGGGTGTCATAGTGAAAACACTGAGCTCTGGGTGTCATAGTGAAAACACTGAGCTCTGCTGTACCACAGCCTCTGGGTGTCATAGTGAAAACACTGAGCTCTGCTGTACCACAGCCTCTGGGTGTCATAGTGAATACACTGAGCTCTGGGTGTCATAGTGAAAACACTGAGCTCTGCTGTACCACAGCCTCTGGGTGTCATAGTGAAAACACTGAGCTCTGCTGTACCACAGCCTCTGGGTGTCATAGTGAAAACACTGAGCTCTGCTGTACCACAGCCTCTGGGTGTCATAGTGAAAACACTGAGCTGTGGAAGGGCCATCTACAGTGCATTCACAAAGTATTCAGACCCCTTGACTTTTTACACATTTTGTTACGTTACAGCCTTATTCTAAAATAGATTAAAATGCCCCCCCCCCCCTAATTGATCTACACACAATACCCCATAATGACAAGGCAAAAACTGGTTTTTAGAAATGTATAACTGATATAATTTATTTACAAGTATTCAGACCCTTTGCTATGAGACTCGAAATTGACGTAATAAAATGTGGAAAAGGGGAAGGGGTCTGAATATTTTCTGAATGCACTGTATGGCAGGGTATATATACAATCACACTGTATGGCAGGGTATATATACAATCACACTGTATGGCAGGGTATATATACAATCACACTGTATGGTATATATACAATCACACTGTATGGTATATATACAATCACACTGTATGGTAGGGTATATATATAATCACACTGTATGGTATATATACAATCACACTGTATGGTAGGGTATATATACAATCACACTGTATGGTAGGGTATATATACAATCACACTGTATGGTATATATACAATCACACTGTATGGCAGGGTATATATATAATCACACTGTATGGTAAATATACAATCACACTGTATGGCAGGGTATATATACAATCACACTGTAGGGTATATATACAATCACACTGTATGGCAGGGTATATATACAATCACACTGTATGGCACGGTATATATACAATCACACTGTATGGTATATATACAATCACACTGTATGGTATATATACAATCACACTGTATGGCATATATACAATCACACTGTATGGTAGGGTATATATACAATCACACTGTATGGCAGGGTATATATACAATCACACTGTATGGTATATATACAATCACACTGTAGGGTATATATACAATCACACTGTATGGCATATATACAATCACACTGTATGGTAGGGTATATATACAATCACACTGTATGGCAGGGTATATATACAATCACACTGTATGGCAGGGTATATATACAATCACACTGTATGGCATATATACAATCACACTGTATGGCAGGGTATATATACAATCACACTGTATGGCAGGGTATATATACAATCACACTGTATGGCATATATACAATCACACTGTATGGCAGGGTATATATACAATCACACTGTATGGTAGGGTATATATACAATCACACTGTATGGCAGGGTATATATACAATCACACTGTATGGTATATATACAATCACACTGTAGGGTATATATACAATCACACTGTATGGCATATATACAATCACACTGTATGGTAGGGTATATATACAATCACACTGTATGGCAGGGTATATATACAATCACACTGTATGGCAGGGTATATATACAATCACACTGTATGGCATATATACAATCACACTGTATGGCAGGGTATATATACAATCACACTGTATCAATCACATGTATACAATCACACTGTATGGCAGGGTATATATACAATCACACTGTATATATATACAATCACACTGTATGGCAGGGTATATATACAATCACACTGTATGGTATATATACAATCACACTGTATGGTATATATACAATCACACTGTATGGCAGGGTATATATACAATCACACTGGTATATATACAATCACACTGTAGGGTATATATACAATCACACTGTATGGCAGTATGGCAGGGTATATATACAATCACACTGTATGGTATATATACAATCACACTGTATGGCAGGGTATATATACAATCACACTGTATGGCAGGGTAGGGCATATATACAATCACACTGCAGGGTATATATACAATCACACTGTATGGCAGGGTATATATACAATCACACTGTATGGCAGGGTATGGCAGGGTATATATACAATCACACTGTATGGCAGGGTATATATACAATCACACTCACAATCACACTGTATGGCAGGGTATATATACAATCACACTGTATGGCAGGGTATATATACAATCACACTGTATGGCAGGTATATACAATCACACTGTAGGCAGTATATACAATCACAATCACACTGTATGGCAGGGTATATATACAATCACACTGTATGGCAGGGTATATATACAATCACACTGTATGGCAGGGTATATACAATCACACTGTATGGTAGGGTATATATACAATCACACTGTATGGCAGGGTATATATACAATCACACTGTATGGCAATCACACTGGGTATATATACAATCACACTGTATGGCAGGTATATATACAATCACACTGTATGGCAGGGTATATATACAATCACACTGTATGGCAATCAGGGTATATATACAATCACACTGTATGGCATATATACAATCACACTGTATGGTATATATACAATCACACTGTATGGCAGGGTATATATACAATCACACTGTATGGCAGGGTATATATACAATCACACTGTATGGCAGGGTATATATACAATCACACTGTATGGCAGGGTATATACAATCACACTGTATGGCATATATACAATCACACTGTATGGTATATATACAATCACACTGTATGGCAGGGTATATATACAATCACACTGTATGGCAGGGTATATATACAATCACACTGTAGGGTATATATACAATCACACTGTATGGTATATATACAATCACACTGTATGGTATATATACAATCACACTGTATGGCAGGGTATATATACAATCACACTGTATGGCAGGGTATATATACAATCACACTGTAGGGTATATATACAATCACACTGTATGGTATATATACAATCACACTGTATGGTATATATACAATCACATGGCTGTATGGCAGGGTATATATACAATCACACTGTATGGCAGGGTATATATACAATCACACTGTATGGCAGGTATGGCAGGGTATATATACAATCACACTGTATGGTATATATATACAATCACACTGTATGGTATATATACAATCACACTGTATGGCAGGGTATATATACAATCACACTGTATGGCAGGGTATATATACAATCACACTGTATGGGTATATATACAATCACACTGTATGGTATATATACAATCACACTGTATGGCAGGGTATATATACAATCACACTGTATGGCAGGGTATATATACAATCACACTGTATGGTAGGGTATATATACAATCACACTGTATGGTATATATACAATCACACTGTATGGCAGGGTATATATACAATCACACTGTATGGCAGGGTATATATACAATCACACTGTATGGCATACAATCACACTGTATGGGTATATATACAATCACACTGTATGGTATATATACAATCACACTGTATGGTATGGTATATATACAATCACACTGTATGGCATATATATACAATCACACTGTATGGCAGCGTATATATACAATCACACTGTATGGCAGGGTATATATACAATCACACTGTAGGGTATATATACAATCACACTGTATGGCAGGGTATATATACAATCACACTGTATGGTATATATACAATCACACTGTATGGTAGGGTATATATACAATCACACTGTATGGTATATATACAATCACACTGTATGGCAGGGTATATATACAATCACACTGTATGGCAGGGTATATATACAATCACACTGTATGGTATATATACAATCACACTGTATGGCAGGTATATATACAATCACACTGTATGGCAGGGTATATATACAATCACACTGTATGGCAGGGTATATATACAATCACACTGTATGGTATATATACAATCACACTGTATGGCAGGGTATATATATCAAACTGTATGGTATATATACAATCACACTGTATGGCAGCGTATATATACAATCACACTGTATGGCAGGGTATATATACAATCACACTGTAGGGTATATATACAATCACACTGGGTATATGGCACACTGTATATATACAATCACACTGTATGGCAGGGTATATATACAATCACACTGTATGGTATATATACAATCACACTGTCAGGGTATATATACAATCTGTATGGTATATATACAATCACACTGTATGGCAGGGTATATATACAATCACACTGTATGGCAGGGTATATATACAATCACACTGTATGGCAGGGTATATATACAATCACACTGTATGGTATATATACAATCACACTGTATGGTATATATACAATCACACTGTATGGTAGGGTATATATACAATCACACTGTATGGCAGGGTATATATACAATCACACTGTATGGTATATATACAATCACACTGTATGGCAGGGTATAAATACAATCACACTGTATGGTATATATACAATCACACTGTATGGCAGGGTATATATACAATCACACTGTATGGTATATATACAATCACACTGTATGGCAGGGTATATATAAAATCACACTGTATGGCAGGGTATATATACAATCACACTGTATGGCAGGGTATATATCACACTGCATCACACTGTATGGTAGGGTATATATACAATCACACTGTATGGCAGGGTATATATACAATCACACTGTATGGCAGGGTATATATACAATCACACTGTATGGCAGGGTATATATACAATCACACTGTATGGCAGGTATATATATGGCAGGGTATATATACAATCACACTGTATGGCAGGTATATATACAATCACACTGTATGGCAGGTATATATACAATCACACTGTATGGCAGGTATATATACAATCACACTGTATGGCAGGGTATATATACAATCACACTGTATGGCAGGGTATATATACAATCACACTGTATGGCAGGGTATATATACAATCACACTGTATGGTAGGGTATATATACAATCACACTGTATGGCAGGGTATATATACAATCACACTGTATGGTATATATACAATCACACTGTAAATGTAAATGTATGGTATATATACAATCACACTGTATGGCAGGGTATATATACAATCACACTGTATGGCAGGGTATATATACAATCACACTGTATGGTATATATACAATCACACTGTAAATGTAAATGTATGGTATATATACAATCACACTGTATGGCAGGGTATATATACAATCACACTGTATGGCAGGGTATATATACAATCACACTGTATGGTATATATACAATCACACTGTATGGTATATATACAATCACACTGTATGGCAGGGTATATATACAATCACACTGTATGGCAGGGTATATATACAATCACACTGTATGGTAGGGTATATATATAATCACACTGTATGGTATATATACAATCACACTGTAAATGTAAATGTATGGTATATATACAATCACACTGTATGGCAGGGTATATATACAATCACACTGTATGGCAGGGTATATATACAATCACACTGTAGGGTATATATACAATCACACTGCAGGGTATATATACAATCACACTGTATGGCAGGGTATATATACAATCACACTGTATGGTATATATACAATCACACTGTATGGCAGGGTATATATACAATCACACTGTAGGGTATATATACAATCACACTGTATGGTATATATACAATCACACTGTATGGCATATATACAATCACACTGTATGGCAGGCTTTATATATATAATCACACTGTATGGTAGGGTATATATATACAATCACACTGTATAGCAGGGTATATATACAATCACACTGTATGGCAGGGTATATATACAATCACACTGTATGGTATATATACAATCACACTGTATGGTATATATACAATCACACTGTATGGCAGGGTATATATATATAATCACACTGTATGGTAGGGTATATATACAATCACACTGTATGCAGGGTATATATACAATCACAATCAATCACACTGTATGGCATGGTATATATATATATAATCACACTGTATGGTATATATACAATCACACTGTAGGGTATATATACAATCACACTGTATGGCAGGGTATATATATATAATCACACTGTAATGGTAGGGTATATATACAATCACACTGTATGCAGGGTATATATACAATCACACTGTATGGCAGGGTATATATATATATAATCACACTGTATGGTATATATACAATCACACTGTAGGGTATATATACAATCACACTGTATGGCAGGGTATATATACAATCACACTGTATGGTATATATACAATCACACTGTATGGCAGGGTATATATACAATCACACTGTATGGTAGGGTATATATACAATCACACTGTATGGCAGGGTATATATACAATCACACTGTATGGCAGGGTATATATATATAATCACACTGTATGGTATATATACAATCACACTGTATGGCAGGGTATGTATACAATCACACTGTATGGCAGGGTATATATACAATCACACTGTATGGTATATATACAATCACACTGTATGGTATATATACAATCACACTGTAGGGTGTATATATACAATCACACTGTATGGTATATATACAATCACACTGTATGGTATATATACAATCACACTGTATGGTAGGGTATATATACAATCACACTGTATGGTATATATACAATCACACTGTATGGTATATATACAATCACACTGTATGGCAGGGTATATATACAATCACACTGTATGGCAGGGTATATATACAATCACACTGTATGGTATATATACAATCACACTGTATGGCAGGTATATATACAATCACACTGTATGGCAGGTATATATACAATCACACTGTATGGCAGGGTATATATTCAATCACACTGTATGGTAGAAATACAATCACACTGTATGGTATATATACAATCACACTGTATGGTATATATACAATCACACTGTATGGCAGGGTATATATACAATCACACTGTATGGTATATATACAATCACACTGTATGGCAGCGTATATATACAATCACACTGTATGGCAGGGTATATATACAATCACACTGTAGGGTATATATACAATCACACTGCAGGGTATATATACAATCACACTGTATGGCAGGGTATATATACAATCACACTGTATGGTATATATACAATCACACTGTATGGCAGGGTATATATACAATCACACTGTAATCACACTGTATGGTAGGGTATATATACAATCACACTGTATGGCAGGGTATATATACAATCACACTGTATGGTATATATACAATCACACTGTATGGCAGGGTATAAATACAATCACACTGTATGGTATATATACAATCACACTGTATGGCAGGGTATATATACAATCACACTGTATGGTATATATACAATCACACTGTAGGGTATATA
This sequence comes from Oncorhynchus nerka, assembly GCF_034236695.1. Classification (NCBI taxonomy): domain Eukaryota; kingdom Metazoa; phylum Chordata; class Actinopteri; order Salmoniformes; family Salmonidae; genus Oncorhynchus; species Oncorhynchus nerka. Next base: position 117,938 of record NW_027040130.1, read on the forward strand.
TACAATCACACTGTATGGCAGGGTATATATACAATCACACTGTATGGCAGGGTATATATACAATCACACTGTATGGCAGGGTATATATACAATCACACTGCATGGCAGGATATATATACAATCACACTGTATGGTATATATACAATCACACTGCAGGGTATATATACAATCACACTGTATGGCAGGGTATATATACAATCACACTGTATGGCAGGGTATATATACAATCACACTGTATGGTATATATACAATCACACTGTATGGCAGGTATATATACAATCACACTGTATGGCAGGGTATATATACAATCACACTGTATGGCAGGGTATATATACAATCACACTGTATGGCAGGTATATATACAATCACACTGTATGGCAGGGTATATATACAATCACACTGTAGGGTATATATATATATAATCACACTGTATGGTATATATATATATAATCACACTGTATGGTATATATACAATCACACTGTATGGTAGGGTATATATACAATCACACTGTATGGCAGGGTATATATACAATCACACTGTATGGTATATATACAATCACACTGTAAATGTAAATGTATGGTATATATACAATCACACTGTATGGCAGGGTATATATACAATCACACTGTATGGCAGGGTATATATACAATCACACTGTATGGTATATATACAATCACACTGTATGGCAGGGTATATATACAATCACACTGTATGGTATATATACAATCACACTGTAAATGTATGGTATATATACAATCACACTGTATGGCAGGGTATATATACAATCACACTGTATGGCAGGGTATATATACAATCACACTGTATGGTATATATACAATCACACTGTATGGCAGGGTATATATACAATCACACTGTATGGCAGGGTATATATACAATCACACTGTAGGGTATATATACAATCACACTGCAGGGTATATATACAATCACACTGTATGGCAGGGTATATATACAATCACACTGTATGGTATATATACAATCACACTGTATGGCAGGGTATATATACAATCACACTGTAGGGTATATATACAATCACACTGTATGGCAGGCTTTATATATATAATCACACTGTATGGTAGGGTATATATATACAATCACACTGTATAGCAGGGTATATATACAATCACACTGTATAGCAGGGTATATATACAATCACACTGTATGGTATATATACAATCACACTGTATGGCAGGGTATATATACAATCACACTGTATGGTATATATACAATCACACTGTATGGCAGGGTATATATATATAATCACACTGTATGGTAGGGTATATATACAATCACACTGTATGCAGGGTATATATACAATCACACTGTATGGTATATATACAATCACACTGTATGGCAGGGTATATATATATATAATCACACTGTATGGTATATATACAATCACACTGTAGGGTATATATACAATCACACTGTATGGCAGGGTATATATACAATCACACTGTATGGTATATATACAATCACACTGTATGGTAGGGTATATATACAATCACACTGTATGGCAGGGTATATATATATAATCACACTGTATGGCAGGGTATGTATACAATCACACTGTATGGCAGGGTATGTATACAATCACACTGTATGGCAGGGTATATATACAATCACACTGTATGGTATATATACAATCACACTGTATGGTATATATACAATCACACTGTAGGGTATATATACAATCACACTGTATGGTATATATACAATCACACTGTATAGCAGGGTATATATACACTCACACTGTATGCAGGGTATATATACAATCACACTGTATGCAGGGTATATATACAATCACACTGTATGGCAGGGTATATATACAATCACACTGTAGGGTATATATACAATCACACTGTAGGGTATATATACAATCACACTGTATGGTATATATACAATCACACTGTATGGTATATATACAATCACACTGTATGGCAGGTATATATACAATCACACTGTATGGCAGGGTATATATACAATCACACTGTATGGTATATATACAATCACACTGTATAGCAGGGTATATATACAATCACACTGTATGGCAGGGTATATATACAATCACACTGTATGCAGGGTATATGTACAATCACACTGTATGCAGGGTATATATACAATCACACTGTATGGCAGGGTATATATACAATCACACTGTATGGTATATATACAATCACACTGTATGGCAGGGTATATATACAATCACACTGTATGGCAGGGTATATATACAATCACACTGCAGGGTATATATACAATCACACTGTATGGCAGGGTATATATACAATCACACTGTATGGCAGGGTATATATACAATCACACTGTATGGTATATATACAATCACACTGTATGGCAGGGTAAATATACAATCACACTGTATGGTAGGGTATATATACAATCACACTGTATGGTAGGGTATATATACAATCACACTGTATGGTATATATACAATCACACTGTATGGCAGGGTATATATACAATCACACTGTATGGCAGGTATATATACAATCACACTGTATGGCAGGGTATATATACAATCACACTGTATGGTATATATACAATCACACTGTATAGCAGGGTATATATACACTCACACTGTATGGTATATATACAATCACACTGTATGCAGGGTATATATACAATCACACTGTAGGGTATATATACAATCACACTGTATGGCAGGGTATATATACAATCACACTGTATGGTATATATACAATCACACTGTATGGTAGGGTATATATACAATCACACTGTATAGCAGGGTATATATACAATCACACTGTATAGCAGGGTATATATACAATCACACTGTATGGTATATATACAATCACACTGTATAGCAGGGTATATATACAATCACACTGTATGGTATATATACAATCACACTGTATGGTAGGGTATATATACAATCACACTGTATGGCAGGGTATATATACAATCACACTGTATGGTATATGTACAATCACACTGGATGGTATATATACAATCACACTGTATGGTATATATACAATCACACTGTATAGCAGGGTATATATACAATCACACTGTATGGCAGGGTATATATACAATCACACTGTATGGCAGGGTATATATACAATCACACTGTATGGTATATATACAATCACACTGTATGGCAGGGTATATATACAATCACACTGTATGGCAGGGTATATATACAATCACACTGTATGGCACAATCACACTGTATGGTATATATACAATCACACTGTATGGCAGGGTATATATACAATCACACTGTATATATACAATCACACTGTATGGCAGGGTATATATACAATCACACTGTATGGCAGGGTATATATACAATCACACTGTATGGCAGGGTATATATACAATCACACTGTATGGTATATATACAATCACACTGTATGGCAGGGTATATATACAATCACACTGTATGGCAGGGTATATATACAATCACACTGTATGGCAGGGTATATATACAATCACACTGTATGGTATATATACAATCACACTATGGCAGGGTATATATACAATCACACTGTATGGCAGGTATATATACAATCACACTGTATGGCAGGTTATATATACAATCACACTGTATGGTAGGGTATATATACAATCACACTGTATGGCAGGTATATATACAATCACACTGTATGGCAGGGTATATATACAATCACACTGTATGGCAGGGTATATATATAATCACACTGTATGGTAGGGTATATATACAATCACACTGTATGGCAGGGTATATATACAATCACACTGTATGGTATATATACAATCACACTGTATGGCAGGGTATATATACAATCACACTGTATGGCAGGGTATATATACAATCACACTGTATGGTATATATACAATCACACTGTATGGCAGGGTATATATACAATCACACTGTATGGCAGGGTATATATACAATCACACTGTATGGTATATATACAATCACACTGTATGGCAGGGTATATATACAATCACACTGTATGGCAGGTATATATACAATCACACTGTATGGCAGGGTATATATACAATCACACTGTATGGCAGGGTATATATACAATCACACTGTATGGCAGGGTATATATACAATCACACTGTATGGTATATATACAATCACACTGTAGGGTATATATACAATCACAATGTATGGCAGGGTATATATACAATCACACTGTATGGCAGGGTATATATACAATCACACTGTATGGCAGGGTATATATACAATCACACTGTATGGCAGGGTATATATACAATCACACTGTATGGCAGGGTATATATACAATCACAATGTATGGCAGGGTATATATACAATCACACTGTATGGCAGGGTATATATACAATCACACTGTAGGGTATATATACAATCACACTGCAGGGTATATATACAATCACACTGTATGGCAGGGTATATATACAATCACACTGTATGGGTATATATACAATCACACTGGGTATATATAAATCACACTGTATGGGTATATATACAATCACACTGTATGGCAGGGTATATATACAATCACACTGTATGGCAGGGTATATATACAATCACACTGTAGGGTATATATACAATCACACTGTATGGTATATATACAATCACACTGTATGGCAGGATATATATACAATCACACTGTATGGTAGGGTATATATACAATCACACTGTATGGCAGGGTATATATACAATCACACTGTATGGTAGGGTATATATACAATCACACTGTATGGCAGGGTATATATACAATCACACTGTATGGTATATATACAATCACTGTATGGTATATATATACAATCACACTGTATGGCAGGGTATATATACAATCACACTGTATGGTATATATACAATCACACTGTATTGTAAAGAGTTGTGGTCATGACAGTGAGGGGTACATATTGATGTATATATTATAGAGAGCCGTGGTCATGGCAGTGAGGGGTACATATTGATGTATATATTATAGAGAGCCGTGGTCATGACAGTGAGGGTACATATTGATGTATATATTATAGAGAGCCGTGGTCATGGCAGTGAGGGGTACATATTGATGTATATATTATAGAGAGCCGTGGTCATGGCAGTGAGGGGTACATATTGATGTATATATTATAGAGAGCCATGACAGTCATGGCAGTGATGGGGAGGGGTACATATTGATGTATATATTATAGAGTCATGGCAGTGAGGGGTACGATGTATATATTATAGTCATGGCAGTGAGGGGTACATATTGATGTATATATTATAGAGAGAGTCATGGCAGTGGCAGTGTATATATTATAGGGTGGTCATGGCAGTGAGGGGTACATATTGATGTATATATTATAGAGAGCTGTGGTCATGGCAGTGAGGGGCACATATTGATGTATATATTATAGAGAGTCATGGCAGTGAGGGGTACATATTGATGTATATATTATAGAGAGCCGTGGTCATGGCAGTGAGGGGTACATATTGATGTATATATTATAGAGAGTCATGGCAGTGAGGGGTACATATTGATGTATATATTATAGAGAGCCGTGGTCATGACAGTGAGGGGTACATATTGATGTATATATTATAGAGAGCCGTGGTCATGGCAGTGAGGGGTACATATTGATGTATATATTATAGAGAGCCGTGGTCATGGCAGTGAGGGGTACATATTGATGTATATATTATAGAGAGCCGTGGTCATGACAGTGAGGGGTACATATTGATGTATATATTATAGAGAGCCGTGGTCATGACAGTGAGGGGTACATATTGATGTATATATTATAGAGAGCCGTGGCAGTGAGGGGTACATATTGATGTATATATTATAGAGAGCCGTGGTCATGGCAGTGAGGGGTACATATTGATGTATATATTATAGAGAGTCGTGGTCATGACAGTGAGGGGTACATATTGATGTATATATTATATATTATAGAGAGCCGTGGTCATGACAGTGTATATATTATAGGGCCGTGGTCATGACAGTGAGGGGTACATATTGATGTATATATTATAGAGAGCCGTGGCAGTGAGGGGTACATATTGATGTATATATTATAGAGAGTCGTGGTCATGGCAGTGAGGGGTACATATTGATGTATATATTATAGAGAGCCGTGGTCATGGCAGTGAGGGGTACATATTGATGTATATATTATAGAGAGCCGTGGTCATGACAGTGAGGGGTACATATTGATGTATATATTATAGAGAGCCGTGGTCATGGCAGTGAGGGGTACATATTGATGTATATATTATAGAGAGTCGTGGTCATGGCAGTGAGGGGTACATATTGATGTATATATTATAGTGGTCATGGCAGTGAGGGGTACATATTGATGTATATATTATAGAGAGCCGTGGTCATGACAGTGAGGGGTACATATTGATGTATATATTATAGAGAGCCGTGGTGAGGGGTACATGGTATATATTATAGAGACCGTGTGAGGGGTACATATTGATGTATATATTATAGAGAGCCGTGGTCATGTGAGGGGTACATATTGATGTATATATTATAGAGAGCCGTGGTCATGGCAGTGAGGGGTACATATTGATGTATATATTATAGAGAGCCGTGGCAGTGAGGGGTACATATTGATGTATATATTATAGAGAGCCGTGGTCATGGCATTGAGGGGTACATATTGATGTATATATTATAGAGAGCCGTGGCAGTGAGGGGTACATATTGATGTATATATTATAGAGAGCCATGGTCATGGCAGTGAGGGGTACATATTGATGTATATATTATAGAGAGCCGTGGTCATGGCAGTGAGGGGTACATATTGATGTATATATTATAGAGAGCCGTGGTCATGGCAGTGAGGGGTACATATTGATGTATATATTATAGAGAGCCGTGGTCATGGCAGTGAGGGGTACATATTGATGTATATATTATAGAGAGTCATGGCAGTGAGGGGTACATATTGATATTATATATATTTGATGTATATATTATAGAGAGTCATGGCAGTGAGGGGTACATATTGATGTATATATTATAGAGAGTCATGGCAGTGAGGGGTACATATTGATGTATATATTATAGAGAGCCGTGGTCATGGCAGTGAGGGGTACATATTGATGTATATATTATAGAGAGCCGTGGTCATGGCAGTGAGGGGTACATATTGATGTATATATTATAGAGAGTCATGGCAGTGAGGGGTACATATTGATGTATATATTATATTGATGTATATATTATAGAGAGCCGTGGTCATCAGTGACATATTGATGTATATATTATAGTGGTCATGACAGTGAGGGTACATATTGATGTATATATTATAGAGAGCCGTGGTCATGGCAGTGAGGGTACATATTGATGTATATATTATAGAGAGCCGTGGTCATGGCATGACAGTGTATATATTATAGAGAGGGTCATGGCAGTGAGGGGTACATATTGATGTATATATTATAGAGAGCCGTGGTCATGAGCAGTGTATATATTATAGAGGAGAGCCGTGGTACATATTGATGTATATATTATAGAGAGCCGTGGTCATGGCAGTGAGGGGTACATATTGATGTATATATTATAGAGAGCCGTGGTCATGGCAGTGAGGGGTACATATTGATGTGTATATTATATATTATAGAGAGCCGTGGTCATGGCAGGGCTGTTAAACGTCATCGTGGGGCGTTTTTCATCCTGCAGCTTCATGATGAACTCATCTATGAGACCGCAGAGGAGGACCTCATACAGGTAACACTCTGACCTTTAACCCCTGACCTCATACAGGTAACACTCTGACCTTTAACCCCTGACCTCTAACATTATACAGGTTTCACTCTGACCTTCAGCCCCAGACCTCATACAGGTAACACTCTGACCTTTAACATTATACAGGTTTCACTCGGACCTTCAGCCCCAGACCTCATACAGGTAACACTCTGACCTTTAACCCCTGACCTCTAACATTATACAGGTTTCACTCTGACCTTCAGCCCCAGACCTCATACAGGTAACACTCTGACCTTCAACCCTTGACCTCATACAGTGTTAGGTTCTAAACAAACAGTAAAAACTACCAGACAACTAGGACAAGCTCAAACCAAGTGTATTCACCCAATGGGCCAAACATGCTCCCACCCGCACCAGTATATAAACCCCCCTCCTTCCCTCTAAACATGACATCTTTGTTGCTAGGCAGGAAGTTAAGTGATGTGGGAAATAAACTGTTCCTTCAATGGAGAGGTCTGGTAAATTCTATTTCTATGTTTGTACCGTCTTTCTGTCTAGGTGGCTCAAATAGTGAAAAGAGAGATGGAGAGTGCTGTGAAGCTCTATGTTAAGCTGAAAGCCAAGGTCAAGGTGGGACCCAGCTGGGGGAACCTGCAGGACCTGGACATCTGAACAACGTCCCAATGATCTCCCCTTCCTCCCAAAGGACCTGAACAATGTCCCAATGATCTCCCCTTCCTCCCAAAGGACCTGAACAATGTCCCAATGATCTCCCCTTCCTCCCAATGATCTCCCCTTCCTCCCAATGATCTCCCCTTCCTCCCAATGGTCTCCCCTTCAAGAGGAAGGAGGTGTTATTGGGACCTGTTGGTGACAGAGCAGAGGCACAGTATTTATGAATATCTCAAGGAGTTCCACAGTTTGTGACTTCGTGGGTTTAATGTTTGTGTCTTGAACATATTTTTTAACCAGCGTAATGAATTTAATGTAACGAGGAGGACTTTAGTGGGTCCACATCAACCTGCTGAGATGAAGGGGAAATGATGTTTTGATCCCAGTAATATTGATATAACATGGTTACTGTCCACTATAAATACTATTGATATAACATGGTTACTGTCCACTATAAATACTATTGATATAACATGGTTACTGTCCACTATAAATACTATTGATATAACATGGTTACTGTCCACTATAAATACTATTGATATAACATGGTTACTGTCTACTATAAATACTATTGATATAACATGGTTACTGTCCACTATAAATACTATTGATATAACATGGTTACTGTCTACTATAAATACTATTGATATAACATGGTTACTGTCTACTATAAATACTATTGATATAACATGGTTACTGTCTACTATAAATACTATTGATATAACATGGTTACTGTCCACTATAAATACTATTGATATAACATGGTTACTGTCCACTATAAATACTATTGATATAACATGGTTACTGTCCACTATAAATACTATTGATATAACATGGTTACTGTCCACTATAAATACTATTGATATAACATGGTTACTGTCTACTATAAATACTATTGATATAACATGGTTACTGTCTACTATAAATACTATTGATATAACATGGTTACTATAAATACTATTGATATAACATGGTTACTGTCTACTATAAATACTATTGATATAACATGGTTACTGTCTAAATATAAATACTATTGATATAACATGGTTACTGTCTACTATAAATACTATTGATATAACATGGTTACTGTCTACTATAAATACTATTGATATAACATGGTTACTGTCCACTATAAATACTATTGATATAACATGGTTACTGTCTACTATAAATACTATTGATATAACATGGTGTGGTTACTGTCTACTATAAATACTATTGATATAACATGGTTACTGTCTACTATAAATACTATTGATATAACATGGTTAACTGTCTACTATAAATACTATTGATATAACATGGTTACTGTCTACTATAAATACTATTGATATAACATGGTTACTGTCTACTATAAATACTATTGATATAACATGGTTACTGTCCACTATAAATACTATTGATATAACATGGTTACTGTCTACTATAAATACTATTGATATAACATGGTTACTGTCCACTATAAATACTATTGATATAACATGGTTACTGTCTACTATAAATACTATTGATATAACATGGTTACTGTCTACTATAAATACTATTGATATAACATGGTTACTGTCTACTATAAATACTATTGATATAACATGGTTACTGTCCACTATAAATACTATTGATATAACATGGTTACTACTGTCCACTATAAATACTATTGATATAACATGGTTACTGTCTACTATAAATACTATTGATATAACATGGTTACTGTCTACTATAAATACTATTGATATAACATGGTTACTGTCTACTATAAATACTATTGATATAACATGGTTACTATAAATACTATTGTATAACATGGTTACTGTCTACTATAAATACTATTGATATAACATGGTGTGTTACTGTCTACTATAAATACTATTGATATAACATGGTTACTGTCTACTATAAATACTATTGATATAACATGGTTACTGTCTACTATAAATACTATTGATATGATATATAAATACTATTGATATAACATGGTTACTGTCTACTATAAATACTATTGATATAACATGGTTACTGTCCACTATAAATACTATTGATATAACATGGTTACTGTCTACTATAAATACTATTGATATAACATGGTTACTGTCTACTATAAATACTATTGATATAACATGGTTACTGTCCACTATAAATACTATTGTTACTGTCCACTATAAATACTATTGATATGGTGTGGTTACTGTCTACTATAAATACTATTGATATAACATGGTTACTGTCCACTATAAATACTATTGATATAACATGGTTACTGTCTACTATAAATACTATTGATATAACATGGTTACTGTCTACTATAAATACTATTGATATAACATGGTGTGGTTACTGTCTACTATAAATACTATTGATATAACATGGTTACTGTCTACTATAAATACTATTGATATAACATGGTTACTGTCTACTATAAATACTATTGATATAACATGGTTACTGTCTACTATAAATACTATTGATATAACATACTGTCCACTATAAATACTATTGATATAACATGGTTACTGTCTACTATAAATACTATTGATATAACATGGTTACTGTCTACTATAAATACTATTGATATAACATGGTTACTGTCTACTATAAATACTATTGATATAACATGGTTACTATCTACTATAAAACATACTATTGATATAACATGGTTACTGTCTACTATAAATACTATTGATATAACATGGTTACTGTCCACTATAAATACTATTGATATAACATGGTATAACATGGTTACTGTCTACTATAAATACTATTGATATAACATGGTTACTGTCTACTATAAATACTATTGATATAACATGGTTACTGTCTACTATAAATACTATTGATATAACATGGTTACTGTCTACTATAAATACTATTGATATAACATGGTTACTGTCCACTATAAATACTATTGATATAACATGGTTGGATATACTGTCTACTATAAATACTATTGATATAACATGGTTACTGTCTACTATAAATACTATTGATATAACATGGTTACTGTCCACTATAAATACTATTGATATAACATGGTTACTGTCTACTATAAATACTATTGATATAACATGGTTACTGTCTACTATAAATACTATTGATATACTACTATAAATACTATTGATATAACATGGTTACTGTCTACTATAAATACTATTGATATAACATGGTTACTGTCTACTATAAATACTATTGATATAACATGGTTACTGTCCACTATAAATACTATTGATATGGTGTGGTTACTGTCCACTATAAATACTATTGATATAACATGGTTACTGTCCACTATAAATACTATTGATATAACATGGTTACTGTCTACTATAAATACTATTGATATAACATGGTTACTGTCTACTATAAATACTATTGATATAACATGGTTACTGTCTACTATAAATACTATTGATATAACATGGTTACTGTCTACTATAAATACTATTGATATAACATGGTTACTGTCTACTATAAATACTATTGATATAACATGGTTACTGTCTACTATAAATACTATTGATATAACATGGTTACTGTCCTATAAATACTATAAATACTATTGATATAACATGGTTACTGTCCACTATAAATACTATTGATATAACATGGTTACTGTCTACTATAAATACTATTGATATAACATGGTTACTGTCTACTATAAATACTATTGATATAACATGGTTACTGTCTACTATAAATACTATTGATATAACATGGTTACTGTCTACTATAAATACTATTGATATAACATGGTTACTGTCCACTATAAATACTATTGATATGGTGTGGTTACTGTCCACTATAAATACTATTGATATAACATGGTTACTGTCTACTATAAATACTATTGATATAACATGGTTACTGTCTACTATAAATACTATTGATATAACATGGTTACTGTCTACTATAAATACTATTGATATAACATGGTTACTGTCTACTATAAATACTATTGATATAACATGGTTACTGTCTACTATAAATACTATTGATATAACATGGTTACTGTCTACTATAAATACTATTGATATAACATGGTTACTGTCTACTATAAATACTATTGATATAACATGGTTACTGTCTACTATAAATACTATTGATATAACATGGTTACTGTCTACTATAAATACTATTGATATAACATGGTTACTGTCTACTATAAATACTATTGATATAACATGGTTACTGTCCACTATAAATACTATTGATATAACATGGTTACTGTCTACTATAAATACTATTGATATAACATGGTTACTGTCTACTATAAATACTATTGATATAACATGGTTACTGTCTACTATAAATACTATTGATATAACATGGTTATAATAAATACTATTGATATAACATGGTGTGGTTACTGTCTACTATAAATACTATTGATATAACATGGTTACTGTCTACTATAAATACTATTGATATAACATGGTTACTGTCTACTATAAATACTATTGATATAACATGGTTACTGTCCACTATAAATACTATTGATATAACATGGTTACTGTCCACTATAAATACTATTGATATAACATGGTTACTGTCTACTATAAATACTATTGATATAACTACTATAAATACTATTGATATAACATGGTTACTGTCTACTATAAATACTATTGATATAACATGGTTACTGTCCACTATAAATACTATTGATATAACATGGTTACTGTCTACTATAAATACTATTGATATAACATGGTTAATGTGGTTACTGTCTACTATAAATACTATTGATATAACATGGTTACTGTCTACTATAAATACTATTGATATAACATGGTTACTGTCTACTATAAAATACTATTGATATAATACTATTGATAAATACTATTGATATAACATGTGGTTACTGTCCACTATAAATACTATTGATATAACATGGTTACTGTCTACTATAAATACTATTGATATAACATGGTTACTGTCTACTATAAATACTATTGATATAACATGGTTACTGTCTACTATAAATACTATAAATACTATTGATATAACATGGTTACTGTCTACTATAAATACTATTGATATAACATGGTTACTGTCCACTATAAATACTATTGATATAACATGGTTACTGTCTACTATAAATACTATTGATATAACATGGTTACTGTCTACTATAAATACTATTGATATAACATGGTTACTGTCCACTTATATAACATGGTTACTGTCTACTATAAATACTATTGATATAACATGGTTACTGTCCACTATAAATACTATTGATATAACATGGTTACTGTCCACTATAAATACTATTGATATAACATGGTTACTGTCTACTATAAATACTATTGATATAACATGGTTACTGTCTACTATAAATACTATTGATATAACATGGTTACTGTCTACTATAAATACTATTGATATAACATGGTTACTGTCTACTATAAATACTATTGATATAACATGGTTACTGTCCACTATAAATACTATTGATATAAAATACTATTGGTGTGGTTACTGTCCACTATAAATACTATTGATATAACATGGTTACTGTCTACTATAAATACTATTGATATAACATGGTTACTGTCTACTATAAATACTATTGATATAACATGGTTACTGTCTACTATAAATACTATTGATATAACATGGTTACTGTCTACTATAAATACTATTGATATAACATGGTTACTGTCTACTATAAATACTATTGATATAACATGGTTACTGTCCACTATAAATACTATTGATATAACATGGTTACTGTCTACTATAAATACTATTGATATAACTACTATAAATACTATTGATATAACATGGTTACTGTCCACTATAAATACTATTGATATAACATGGTTACTGTCTACTATAAATACTATTGATATAACATGGTTACTGTCTACTATAAATACTATTGATATAACATGGTTTACTGTCTACTATAAATACTATTGATATAACATGGTTACTGTCTATATAAATACTATTGATATAACATGGTGTTACTGTCTACTATAAATACTATTGATATAACATGGTTACTGTCTACTATAAATACTATTGATATAACATGGTTACTGTCTACTATAAATACTATTGATATAACATGGTTACTGTCCACTATAAATACTATTGATATAACATGGTTACTGTCTACTATAAATACTATTGATATAACATGGTTACTGTCTACTATAAATACTATTGATATAACATGGTTACTGTCCACTATAAATACTATTGATATAACATGGTTACTGTCCACTATAAATACTATTGATATAACATGGTTACTGTCCACTATAAATACTATTGATATAACATGGTTACTGTCTACTATAAATACTATTGATATAACATGGTTACTGTCTACTATAAATACTATTGATATAACATGGTTACTATTGATATAACATACTATAAATACTATTGATATAACATGGTTACTGTCTACTATAAATACTATTGATATAACATGGTTACTGTCTACTATAAATACTATTGATATAACATGGTTACTGTCTACTATAAATACTATTGATATAACATGGTTACTGTCTACTATAAATACTATTGATATAACATGGTTACTGTCTACTATAAATACTATTGATATAACATGGTTACTGTCTACTATAAATACTATTGATATAACATGGTTACTGTCCACTATAAATACTATTGATATAACATGGTTACTGTCCACTATAAATACTATTGATATAACATGGTTACTGTCTACTATAAATACTATTGATATAACATGGTTACTGTCTACTATAAATACTATTGATATAACATGGTTACTGTCTACTATAAATACTATTGATATAACATGGTTACTGTATAACATGGTTACTATAAAATACTATTGATATAACATGGTTACTGTCCACTATAAATACTATTGATATAACATGGTTACTGTCTACTATAAATACTATTGATATAACATGGTTACTGTCTACTATAAATACTATTGATATAACATGGTTACTGTCTACTATAAATACTATTGATATAACATGGTTACTGTCTACTATAAATACTATTGATATAACATACTGTCCACTATAAATACTATTGATATAACATGGTTACTGTCTACTATAAATACTATTGATATAACATGGTTACTGTCTACTATAAATACTATTGATATAACATGGTTACTGTCCACTATAAATACTATTGATATGATAAATACTATTGATATAACATGGTTACTGTCTACTATAAATACTATTGATATAACATGGTTACTGTCTACTATAAATACTATTGATATAACATGGTTACTGTCTACTATAAATACTATTGATATAACATGGTTACTGTCTACTATAAATACTATTGATATAACATGGTTACTGTCCACTATAAATACTATTGATATAACATGGTTACTGTCTACTATAAATACTATTGATATAACATGGTTACTGTCTACTATAAATACTATTGATATAACATGGTTACTGTCTACTATAAATACTATTGATATAACATAACTATAAATACTATTGATATAACATACTGTCTACTATAAATACTATTGATATAACATGGTTACTGTCTACTATAAATACTATTGATATAACATGGTTTACTGTCCACTATAAATACTATTGATATAACATGGTTACTGTCTACTATAAATACTATTGATATAACATGGTTACTGTCTACTATAAATACTATTGATATAACATGGTTACTGTCTACTATAAATACTATTGATATAACATGGTTACTGTCTACTATAAATACTATTGATATAACATGGTGTGGTTACTGTCTACTATAAATACTATTGATATAACATGGTTACTGTCTACTATAAATACTATTGATATAACATGGTTACTGTCTACTATAAATACTATTGATATAACATGGTTACTGTCCACTATAAATACTATTGATATAACATGGTTACTGTCTACTATAAATACTATTGATATAACATGGTTACTGTCTACTATAAATACTATTGATATACTAATAAATACTATTGATATAACATACTATTGATATTACTGTCTACTATAAATACTATTGATATAACATGGTTACTGTCCACTATAAATACTATTGATATAACATGGTGTGGTTACTGTCTACTATAAATACTATTGATATAACATGGTTACTGTCCACTATAAATACTATTGATATAACATGGTTACTGTCCACTATAAATACTATTGATATAACATGGTTACTGTCTACTATAAATACTATTGATATAACATGGTTACTGTCTACTATAAATACTATTGATATAACATGGTTACTGTCTACTATAAATACTATTGATATAACATGGTTACTGTCTACTATAAATACTATTGATATAACATGGTTACTGTCTACTATAAATACTATTGATATAACATGGTTACTGTCTACTATAAATACTATTGATATAACATGGTTACTGTCTACTATAAATACTATTGATATAACATGGTTACTGTCTATTGATATAAATACTATTGATATAACATGGTTACTGTCTACTATAAATACTATTGATATAACATGGTTACTGTCTACTATAAATACTATTGATATAACATGGTTACTGTCTACTATAAATACTATTGATATAACATGGTTACTGTCTACTATAAATACTATTGATATAACATGGTTACTGTCTATAAATACTATTGATATAAATACTATTGATATATAACATGGTTACTGTCCACTATAAATACTATTGATTGATATGGTTACTGTCTACTATAAATACTATTGATATAACATGGTTACTGTCTACTATAAATACTATTGATATAACATGGTTACTGTCTACTATAAATACTATTGATATAACATGGTTACTGTCTACTATAAATACTATTGATATAACATGGTTACTGTCTACTATAAATACTATTGATATAACATGGTTACTGTCTACTATAAATACTATTGATATAACATGGTTACTGTCCACTATAAATACTATTGATATAACATGGTTACTGTCTACTATAAATACTATTGATATAACATGGTTACTGTCCACTATAAATACTATTGATATAACATGGTGTACTGTCCACTATAAATACTATTGATATAACATGGTTACTGTCTACTATAAATACTATTGATATAACATGGTTACTGTCTACTATAAATACTATTGATATAACATGGTTACTGTCTACTATAAATACTATTGATATAACATGGTTACTGTCCACTATAAATACTATTGATATAACATGGTTACTGATATAAATACTATTGATTAACTGTCTACTATAAATACTATTGATATAACATGGTTACTGTCTACTGATATAACATGGTTACTGTCTACTATAAATACTATTGATATAACATGGTTACTGTCTACTATAAATACTATTGATATAACATGGTTACTGTCTACTATAAATACTATTGATATAACTGTCTACTATAAATACTATTGATATAACATGGTTACTGTCTACTATAAATACTATTGATATAACATGGTTACTGTCTACTATAAATACTATTGATATAACATGGTTACTGTCTACTATAAATACTATTGATATAACATGGTTACTGTCTACTATAAATACTATTGATATAACATGGTTACTGTCTACTATAAATACTATTGATATAACATGGTTACTGTCTACTATAAATACTATTGATATAACATGTCCACTATAAATACTATTGATATAACATGGTTACTGTACTACTATAAATACTATTGATATAACATGGTTACTGTCTATAAATACTATTGATATAACATGGTTACTGTCTACTATAAATACTATTGATATAACATGGTTACTGTCTACTATAAATACTATTGATATAACATGGTTACTGTCTACTATAAATACTATTGATATAACATGGTTACTGTCCACTATAAATACTATTGATATAACATGGTTACTGTCTACTATAAATACTATTGATATAACATGGTTACTGTCTACTATAAATACTATTGATATAACATGGTTACTGTCTACTATAAATACTATTGATATAACATGGTTACTGTCTACTATAAATACTATTGATATAACATGGTTACTGTCTACTATAAATACTATTGATATAACATGGTTACTGTCCACTATAAATACTATTGATATAACATGGTTACTGTCTACTATAAATACTATTGATATAACATGGTTACTGTCTACTATAAATACTATTGATATAACATGGTTACTGTCTACTATAAATACTATTGATATAACATGGTTACTGTTATAACATGGTTACTGTCTACTATAAATACTATTGATATAACATGGTTACTGTCTACTATAAATACTATTGATATAACATGGTTACTGTCTACTATAAATACTATTGATATAACATGGTTACTGTCTACTATAAATACTATTGATATAACATGGTTACTGTCTACTATAAATACTATTGATATAACATGGTTACTGTCTACTATAAATACTATTGATATAACATGGTTACTGTCTACTATAAATACTATTGATATAACATGGTTACTGTCTACTATAAATACTATTGATATAACATGGTATAACATGGTTACTGTCTACTATAAATACTATTGATATAACATGGTTACTGTCTACTATAAATACTATTGATATAACATGGTTACTGTCCACTATAAATACTATTGATATAACATGGTTACTGTCTACTATAAATACTATTGATATAACATGGTTACTGTCTACTATAAATACTATTGATATAACATGGTTACTGTCTACTATAAATACTATTGATATAACATGGTTACTGTCTACTATAAATACTATTGATATAACATGGTGTGGTTACTGTCTACTATAAATACTATTGATATAACATGGTTACTGTCTACTATAAATACTATTGATATAACATGGTTACTGTCTACTATAAATACTATTGATATAACATGGTTACTGTCTACTATAAATACTATTGATATAACATGGTTACTGTCTACTATAAATACTATTGATATAACATGGTTACTGTCCACTATAAATACTATTGATATAACATGGTTACTGTCTATAAATACTATTGATATAACATGGTTACTGTCTACTATAAATACTATTGATATAACATGGTTACTGTCTACTATAAATACTATTGATATAACATGGTTACTGTCTACTATAAATACTATTGATATAACATGGTTACTGTCTACTATAAATACTATTGATATAACATGGTTACTGTCCACTATAAATACTATTGATATGGTGTGGTTACTGTCCACTATAAATACTATTGATATAACATGGTTACTGTCTACTATAAATACTATTGATATAACATGGTTACTGTCTACTATAAATACTATTGATATAACATGGTTACTGTCTACTATAAATACTATTGATATAACATGGTTACTGTCTACTATAAAATACTATTGATATAACATGGTTACTGTCTACTATAAATACTATTGATATAACATGGTTACTGTCTACTATAAATACTATAAATACTATTGATATGAACATGGTTACTGTTACTGTCTACTATAAATACTATTGATATAACATGGTTACTGTCTACTATAAATACTATTGATATAACATGGTTACTGTCTACTATAAATACTATTGATATAACATGGTTACTGTTACTGTCTACTATAAATACTATTGATATAACATGGTTACTGTCTACTATAAATACTATTGATATAACATGGTTACTGTCTACTATAAATACTATTGATATAACATGGTTACTGTCTACTATAAATACTATTGATATAACATGGTTACTGTCCACTATAAATACTATTGATATAACATGGTTACTTACTGTCTACTATAAATACTATATAAACATACTATTGATATAACATGGTTACTGTCTACTATAAATACTATTGATATAACATGGTTACTGTCCACTATAAATACTATTGATATAACATGGTTACTGTCCACTATAAATACTATTGATATAACATGGTTACTGTCCACTATAAATACTATAAATACTATTGATATAACATGGTTACTGTCTACTATAAATACTATTGATATAACATACTATATAAATACTATTGATATAACATGGTTACTGTCTACTATAAATACTATTGATATAACATGGTTACTGTCTACTATAAATACTATTGATATAACATGGTTTACTGTCTACTATAAATACTATTGATATAACATGGTTACTGTCTACTATAAATACTATTGATATAACATGGTTACTGTCTACTATAAATACTATTGATATAACATGGTTACTGTATAACATGGTTACTGTCCACTATAAATACTATTGATATAACATGGTTACTGTCTACTATAAATACTATTGATATAACATGGTTACTGTCCACTATAAATACTATTGATATAACATGGTTACTGTCCACTATAAATACTATTGATATAACATGGTTACTGTCTACTATAAATACTATTGATATAACATGGTTACTGTCTACTATAAATACTATTGATATAACATGGTTACTGTCTACTATAAATACTATTGATATAACATGGTTACTGTCTACTATAAATACTATTGATATAACATGGTTACTGTCTACTATAAATACTATTGATATAACATGGTTACTGTCTACTATAAATACTATTGATATAACATGGTTACTGTCTACTATAAATACTATTGATATAACATACTATTGATATAACATGGTTACTGTCTACTATAAATACTATTGATATAACATGGTTACTGTCTACTATAAATACTATTGATATAACATGGTTACTGTCTACTATAAATATAACTATTGATATAAATACATTGATATAACATGGTTACTGTCTACTATAAATACTATTGATATAACATGGTTACTGTCTACTATAAATACTATTGATATAACATGGTTACTGTCTACTATAAATACTATTGATATAACATGGTGTGGTTACTGTCTACTATAAATACTATTGATATAACATGGTTACTGTCCACTATAAATACTATTGATATAACATGGTTACTGTCTACTATAAATACTATTGATATAACATGGTTACTGTCCACTATAAATACTATTGATATAACATGGTGTGGTTACTGTCCACTATAAATACTATTGATATAACATGGTTACTGTCTACTATAAATACTATTGATATAACATGGTTACTGTCCACTATAAATACTATTGATATAACATGGTTACTGTCTACTATAAATACTATTGATATAACATGGTTACTGTCTACTATAAATACTATTGATATAACATGGTTACTGTCCACTATAAATACTATTGATATAACATGGTTACTGTCTACTATAAATACTATTGATATAACATGGTGTGGTTACTGTCTACTATAAATACTATTGATATAACATGGTTACTGTCTACTATAAATACTATTGACATAACATGGTGTGGTTACTGTCTACTATAAATACTATTGATATAACATGGTTACTGTCTACTATAAATACTATTGATATAACATGGTTACTGTCTACTATAAATACTATTGATATAACATGGTTACTGTCCACTATAAATACTATTGATATAACATGGTTACTGTCCACTATAAATACTATTGATATAACATGGTTACTGTCTACTATAAATACTATTGATATAACATGGTTACTGTCTACTATAAATACTATTGATATAACATGGTTACTGTCTACTATAAATACTATTGATATAACATGGTTACTGTCTACTATAAATACTATTGATATAACATGGTTACTGTCTACTATAAATACTATTGATATAACATGGTTACTGTCTACTATAAATACTATTGATATAACATGGTTTACTGTCTACTATAAATACTATTGATATAACATGGTTACTGTCTACTATAAAATACTATTGATATAACATGGTTACTGTCTACTATAAATACTATTGATATAACATGGTTACTGTCCACTATAAATACTATTGATATACTGTCCACTATAAATACTATGGTTACTGTCTACTATAAATACTATTGATATAACATGGTTACTGTCTACTATAAATACTATTGATATAACATGGTTGTCTACTATAAATACTATTGATATACTGTCTCCACTATAAATACTATTGATATAACATGGTTACTGTCCACTATAAATACTATTGATATAACATGGTTACTGTCTACTATAAATACTATTGATATAACATGGTTACTGTCCACTATAAATACTATTGATATAACATGGTTACTGTCTACTATAAATACTATTGATATAACATGGTTACTGTCTACTATAAATACTATTGATATAACATGGTTACTGTCTACTATAAATACTATTGATATAACATGGTTACTGTCTACTATAAATACTATTGATATAACATGGTTACTGTCTACTATAAATACTATTGATATAACATGGTTACTGTCCACTATAAATACTATTGATATGGTGTGGTTACTGTCCACTATAAATACTATTGATATAACATGGTTACTGTCTACTATAAATACTATTGATATAACATGGTTACTGTCTACTATAAATACTATTGATATAACATGGTTACTGTCTACTATAAATACTATTGATATGGTGTGGTTACTGTCTACTATAAATACTATTGATATAACATGGTGTGGTTACTGTCTACTATAAATACTATTGATATAACATGGTTACTGTCTACTATAAATACTATTGATATAACATGGTTACTGTCCACTATAAATATTAATGATATAACATGGTTACTGTCTACTATAAATACTATTGATATAACATGGTTACTGTCCACTATAAATACTATTGATATAACATGGTGTGGTTACTGTCCACTATAAATACTATTGATATAACATGGTTACTGTCTACTATAAATACTATTGATATAACATGGTTACTGTCCACTATAAATACTATTGATATAACATGGTTACTGTCTACTATAAATACTATTGATATAACATGGTTACTGTCCACTATAAATACTATTGATATAACATGGTTACTGTCCACTATAAATACTATTGATATAACATGGTTACTGTCTACTATAAATACTATTGATATAACATGGTGTGGTTACTGTCTACTATAAATACTATTGATATAACATGGTTACTGTCTACTATAAATACTATTGATATAACATGGTTACTGTCCACTATAAATACTATTGATATAACATGGTTACTATAAATACTATTGATATAACATGGTTACTGTCTACTATAAATACTATTGATATAACATGGTTACTGTCTACTATAAATACTATTGATATAACATGGTTACTGTCTACTATAAATACTATTGATATAACATGGTTACTGTCATGGTTACTATAAATACTATTGATATAACATGGTTACTGTTAAATACTATTGATATAACATGGTTACTATAAAATACTATTGATATAACATGGTTACTGTCTACTATAAATACTATTGATATAACTACTATAAATACTATTGATATAACATGGTTACTGTCTACTATAAATACTATTGATATAACATGGTTACTGTCCACTATAAATACTATTGATATAACATGGTTACTGTCTACTATAAATACTATTGATATAACATGGTTACTGTCTACTATAAATACTATTGATATAACATGGTTACTGACTATAAATACTATTGATATAACATGGTTACTGTCTACTATAAATACTATTGATATAACATGGTTACTGTCTACTATAAATACTATTGATATAACATGGTTACTGTCTACTATAAATACTATTGATATAACATGGTTACTGTCTACTATAAATACTATTGATATAACATGGTTACTGTCTACTATAAATACTATTGATATAACATGGTTACTGTCTACTATAAATAAATACTATTGATATAACATGGTTACTGTCTACTATAAATACTATTGATATAACATGGTTACTGTCTATAAATACTATAAACATACTATAAATACTATTGATATAACATGGTTACTGTCTACTATAAATACTATTGATATAACATGGTTACTGTCTACTATAAATACTATTGATATAACATGGTTACTGTCTACTATAAATACTATTGATATAACATGGTTACTGTCTACTATAAATACTATTGATATAACATGGTTACTGTCTACTATAAATACTATTGATATAACATGGTTACTGTCTACTATAAATACTATTGATATAACATGGTTACTGTCTACTATAAATACTATTGATATAAATACTATTGATATAACATGGTTACTGTCCACTATAAATACTATTGATATAACATGGATATAACATGGTTACTGTCTACTATAAATACTATTGATATAACATGGTTACTGTCCACTATAAATACTATTGATATAACATGGTTACTGTCTACTATAAATACTATTGATATAACATGGTGTGGTTACTGTCTACTATAAATACTATTGATATAACATGGTTACTGTCTACTATAAATACTATTGATATAACATGGTTACTGTCTACTATAAATACTATTGATATAACATGGTTACTGTCCACTATAAATACTATTGATATAACATGGTTACTGTCTACTATAAATACTATTGATATAACATGGTTACTGTCTACTATAAATACTATTGATATAACATGGTTACTGTCTACTATAAATACTATTGATATAACATGGTTACTGTCCACTATAAATACTATTGATATAACATGGTTACTGTCCACTATAAATACTATTGATATAACATGGTTACTGTCTACTATAAATACTATTGATATAACATGGTTACTGTCTACTATAAATACTATTGATATAACATGGTTACTGTCTACTATAAATACTATTGATATAACATGGTTACTGTCTACTATAAATACTATTGATATAACATGGTTACTGTCTACTATAAATACTATTGATATAACATGGTTACTGTCCACTATAAATACTATTGAAATACTATAAATACTATTGATAACATGGTTACTGTCTACTATAAATACTATTGATATAACATGGTTACTGTCTACTATAAATACTATTGATATAACATGGTTACTGTCTACTATAAATACTATTGATATAACATGGTTACTGTCTACTATAAATACTATTGATATAACATGGTTACTGTCTACTATAAATACTATTGATATAACATTGATATAACATGTCTACTATAAATACTAAATAAATACTATTGATATAACATGGTTACTGTCTACTATAAATACTATTGATATAACATGGTTACTGTCTACTATAAATACTATTGATATAACATGGTTACTGTCTACTATAAATACTATTGATATAACATGGTTACTGTCCACTATTGATATAACATGGTTACTGTCTACTATAAATACTATTGATATAACATGGTTACTGTCCACTATAAATACTATTGATATAACATGGTTACTGTCTACTATAAATACTATTGATATAACATGGTTACTGTCCACTATAAATACTATTGATATAACATGGTTACTGTCTACTATAAATACTATTGATATAACATGGTTACTGTCTACTATAAATACTATTGATATAACATGGTTACTGTCTACTATAAATACTATTGATATAACATGGTTACTGTCTACTATAAATACTATTGATATAACATGGTTACTGTCTACTATAAATACTATTGATATAACATGGTTACTGTCTACTATAAATACTATTGATATAACATGGTTACTATTGGATATAACATGTTACTGTCTACTATAAATACTATTGATATAACATGGTTACTGTCTACTATAAATACTATTGATATAACATGGTTACTGTCTACTATAAATACTATTGATATAACATGGTTACTGTCTACTATAAATACTATTGATATAACATGGTTACTGTCCACTATAAATACTATAAATACTATTGATATAACATGGTTACTGTCTACTATAAATACTATTGATATAACATGGTTACTGTCTACTATAAATACTATTGATATAACATGGTTACTATATAAATACTATTGATATAACATGGTTACTGTCTACTATAAATACTATTGATATAACATGGTTACTGTCTACTATAAATACTATTGATATAACATGGTTACTGTCTACTATAAATACTATTGATATAACATGGTTACTGTCTACTATAAATACTATTGATATAACATGGTTACTGTCTACTATAAATACTATTGATATAACATGGTTACTGTCCACTATAAATACTATTGATATAACATGGTTAACATGGTTACTGTCTACTATAAATACTATTGATATAACATGGTTACTGATATAATAAATACTATGATATAACTGGTTACTGTCCACTATAAATACTATTGATATAACATGGTTACTGTCTACTATAAATACTATTGATATAACATGGTTACTGTCTACTATAAATACTATTGATATAACATGTTACTGTCTACTATAAATACTATTGATATAACATGGTTACTGTCTACTATAAATACTATTGATATAACATGGTTACTGTCTACTATAAATACTATTGATATAACATGGTTACTGTCTACTATAAATACTATTGATATAACATGGTTACTGTCTACTATAAATACTATTGATATAACATGGTTACTGTCTACTATAAATACTATTGATTGATATAAAATACATTGATATAACATGGTTACTGTCTACTATAAATACTATTGATATAACATGGTTACTGTCTACTATAAATACTATTGATATAACATGGTTACTGTCTACTATAAATACTATTGATATAACATGGTTACTGTCTACTATAAATACTATTGATATAACATGGGTTACTGTCTACTATAAATACTATTGATATAACATGGTTACTGTCTACTATAAATACTATTGATATAACATGGTTACTGTCTACTATAAATACTATTGATATAACATGGTTACTGTCTACTATAAATACTATTGATATAACATGGTTACTGTCTACTATAAATACTATTGATATAACATGGTTACTGTCTACTATAAATACTATTGAAATATAACATGGTTACTGTCTACTATAAATACTATTGATATAACATATAACATGGTTACTGTCTACTATAAATACTATTGATATAACATGGTTACTGTCTACTATAAATACTAATATAACATGGTTGATAAATAATTGATATAACATGGTTACTGTCTACTATAAATACTATTGATATAACATGGTTACTGTCCACTATAAATACTATTGATATAACATGGTTACTGTCTACTATAAATACTATTGATATAACATGGTTGTCTACTATAAATACTATTGATATAACATGGTTACTGTCTACTATAAATACTATTGATATAACATGGTTACTGTCTACTATAAATACTATTGATATAACATGGTTACTGTTACTGTCCACTATAAATACTATTGATATAACATGGTTACTGTCTACTATAAATACTATTGATATAACATGGTTACTGTCTACTATAAATACTATTGATATAACATGGTTACTGTCTACTATAAATACTATTGATATAACATGGTTACTGTCTACTATAAATACTATTGATATAACATGGTTACTGTCTACTATAAATACTATTGATATAACATGGTTACTGTCTACTATAAATACTATTGATATAACATGGTTACTGTCTACTATAAATACTATTGATATAACATGGTTACTGTCTACTATAAATACTATTGATATAACATGGTTACTGTCTACTATAAATACTATTGATATAACATGGTTACTGTCTACTATAAATACTATTGATATAACATGGTTACTGTCTACTATAAATACTATTGATATAACATGGTTACTGTCCACTATAAATACTATTGATATAACATGGTTACTGTCTACTATAAATACTATTGATATAACATGGTTACTGTCCACTATAAATACTATTGATATAACATGGTTACTGTCTACTATAAATACTATTGATATAACATGGTTACTGTCTACTATAAATACTATTGATATAACATGGTTACTGTCTACTATAAATACTATTGATATAACATGGTTACTGGATTAACATGGTGTGTTACTGTCTACTATAAATACTATTGATATAACATGGTTACTGTCTACTATAAATACTATTGATATAACATGGTTACTGTCTACTATAAATACTATTGATATAACATGGTTACTATTGATATAACATGGTTACTGTCTATATAAATACTATTGATATAACATGGTTACTGTCTACTATAAATACTATTGATATAACATGGTTACTGTCTACTATAAATACTATTGATATAACATGGTTACTGTCTACTATAAATACTATTGATATAACATGGTTACTGTTACTGTCTACTATAAATACTATTGATATAACATGGTTACTGTCTACTATAAATACTATTGATATAACATGGTTACTGTCTACTATAAATACTATTGATATAACTGGTTACTGTCCACTATAAATACTATTGATATAATAAATACTATTGATATAACATGGTTACTGTCTACTATAAATACTATTGATATAACATGGTTACTGTCCACTATAAATACTATTGATATAACATGGTTACTGTCTACTATAAATACTATTGATATAACATGGTTACTGTCTACTATAAATACTATTGATATAACATGGTTACTGTCTACTATAAATACTATTGATATAACATATTACTGTCCACTATAAATACTATTGATATAACATGTGTGGTTACTGTCTACTATAAATACTATTGATATAACATGGTTACTGTCTACTATAAATACTATTGATATAACATGGTTACTGTCTACTATAAATACTATTGATATAACATGGTTACTGTCTACTATAAATACTATTGATATAACATGGTTACTGTCCACTATAAATACTATTGATATAACATGGTTACTACTAAAATACTATTGATATAACATGGTTACTGTCTACTATAAATACTATTGATATAACATGGTTACTGTCTACTATAAATACTATTGATATAACATGGTTACTGTCCACTATAAATACTATTGATATAACATAAATACTATTGATATAACATGGTTACTGTCTACTATAAATACTATTGATATAACATGGTTACTGTCTACTATAAATACTATTGATATAACATGGTTACTGTCTACTATAAATACTATTGATATAACATGGTTACTGTCTACTATAAATACTATTGATATAACATGGTTACTGTCTACTATAAATACTATTGATATAACATGGTTACTGTCTACTATAAATACTATTGATATAACATGGTTACTGTCTACTATAAATACTATTGATATAACATGGTGTACTGTCTACTATAAATACTATTGATATAACATGGTTACTGTCTACTATAAATACTATTGATATAACATGGTTACTGTCCACTATAAATACTATTGATATAACATGGTTACTGTCTACTATAAATACTATTGATATAACATGGTTACTGTCCACTATAAATACTATTGATATAACATGGTTACTGTCTACTATAAATACTATTGATATAACATGGTTACTGTCTACTATAAATACTATTGATATAACATGGTTACTGTCTACTATAAATACTATTGATATAACATGGTTACTGTCTACTATAAATACTATTGATATAACATGGTTACTGTCTACTATAAATACTATTGATATAACATGGTTACTGTCTACTATAAATACTATTGATATAACATGGTTACTGTCTACTATAAATACTATTGATATAACATGGTTACTGTCTACTATAAATACTATTGATATAACATGGTTACTGTCTACTATAAATACTATTGATATAACATGGTTACTGTCTACTATAAATACTATTGATATAACATGGTTACTGTCTACTATAAATACTATTGATATAACATGGTTACTGTCTACTATAAATACTATTGATATAACATGGTTACTGTCTACTATAAATACTATTGATATAACATGGTTACTGTCTACTATAAATACTATTGATATAACATGGTTACTGTCTACTATAAATACTATTGATATAACATGGTTACTGTCTACTATAAATACTATTGATATAACATGGTTACTGTCCACTATAAATACTATTGATATAACATGGTTACTGTCTACTATAAATACTATTGATATAACATGGTTACTGTCTACTATAAATACTATTGATATAACATGGTTACTGTCTACTATAAATACTATTGATATAACATGGTTACTGTCTACTATAAATACTATTGATATAACATGGTTACTGTCTACTATAAATACTATTGATATAACATGGTTACTGTCCACTATAAATACTATTGATATAACATGGTTACTGTCCACTATAAATACTATTGATATAACATGGTTACTGTCTACTATAAATACTATTGATATAACATGGTTACTGTCTACTATAAATACTATTGATATAACATGGTTACTGTCTACTATAAATACTATTGATATAACATGGTTACTGTCTACTATAAATACTATTGATATAACATGGTTACTGTCTACTATAAATACTATTGATATAACATGGTTACTGTCTACTATAAATACTATTGATATAACATGGTTACTGTCTACTATAAATACTATTGATATAACATGGTTACTGTCTACTATAAATACTATTGATATAACATGGTTACTGTCTACTATAAATACTATTGATATAACATGGTTACTGTCTACTATAAATACTATTGATATAACATGGTTACTGTCTACTATAAATACTATTGATATAACATGGTGTGGTTACTGTCTACTATAAATACTATTGATATAACATGGTTACTGTCTACTATAAATACTATTGATATAACATGGTTACTGTCTACTATAAATACTATTGATATAACATGGTTACTGTCCACTATAAATACTATTGATATAACATGGTTACTGTCTACTATAAATACTATTGATATAACATGGTTACTGTCTACTATAAATACTATTGATATAACATGGTTACTGTCTACTATAAATACTATTGATATAACATGGTTACTGGTTAACATGGTTACTGTCTACTATAAATACTATTGATATAACATGGTTACTGTCTACTATAAATACTATTGATATAACATGGTTACTGTCTACTATAAATACTATTGATATAACATGGTTACTGTCTACTATAAATACTATTGATATAACATACTATATAAATACTATAATAACATGGTTACTGTCTACTATAAATACTATTGATATAACATGGTTACTGTCCACTATAAATACTATTGATATAACATGGTTACTGTCTACTATAAATACTATTGATATAACATGGTTACTGTCTACTATAAATACTATTGATATAACATGGTTACTGTCTACTATAAATACTATTGATATAACATGGTTACTGTCCACTATAAATACTATTGATATAACATGGTTACTGTCTACTATAAATACTATTGATATAACATGGTTACTGTCTACTATAAATACTATTGATATAACATGGTTACTGTCTACTATAAATACTATTGATATAACATGGTTACTGTCTACTATAAATACTATTGATATAACATGGTTACTGTCTACTATAAATACTATTGATATAACATGGTGTGGTTACTGTCTACTATAAATACTATTGATATAACATGGTTACTGTCTACTATAAATACTATTGATATAACATGGTTACTGTCCACTATAAATACTATTGATATGGTGTGGTTACTGTCCACTATAAATACTATTGTTACTGTCTACTATAAATACTATTGATATAACATGGTTACTGTCTACTATAAATACTATTGATATAACATGGTTACTGTCTACTATAAATACTATTGATATAACATGGTTACTGTCTACTATAAATACTATTGATATAACATGGTTTACTGTCTACTATAAATACTATTGATATAACATGGTTACTGTCTACTATAAATACTATTGATATAACATGGTTACTGTCTACTATAAATACTATTGATATAACATGGTTACTGTCCACTATAAATACTATTGATATAACATGGTTACTGTCTACTATAAATACTATTGATATAACATGGTTACTGTCTACTATAAATACTATTGATATAACATGGTTACTGTCTACTATAAATACTATTGATATAACATGGTTACTGTCCACTATAAATACTATTGATATAACATGGTTACTGTTACTATAAATACTATTGATATAACATGGTTACTGTCTACTATAAATACTATTGATATAACATGGTTACTACTAAATACTATTGATATAACATGGTTACTGTCTACTATAAATACTATTGATATAACATGGTTGTTTACTGTCTACTATAAATACTATTGATATAACATGGTTACTGTCTACTATAAATACTATTGATATAACATGGTTACTGTCTACTATAAATACTATTGATATAACATGGTTACTGTCTACTATAAATACTATTGATATAACATGGTTACTGTCCACTATAAATACTATTGATATAACATGGTGTGGTTACTGTCTACTATAAATACTATTGATATAACATGGTTACTGTCTACTATAAATACTATTGATATAACATGGTTACTGTCTACTATAAATACTATTGATATAACATGGTTACTGTCTACTATAAATACTATTGATATAACATGGTTACTGTCTACTATAAATACTATTGATATAACATGGTGTGGTTACTGTCTACTATAAATACTATTGATATAACATGGTTACTGTCTACTATAAATACTATTGATATAACATGGTTACTGTCTACTATAAATACTATTGATATAACATGGTTACTGTCTACTATAAATACTATTGATATAACATGGTTACTGTCCACTATAAATACTATTGATATAACATGGTTACTGTCCACTATAAATACTATTGATATAACATGGTTACTGTCCACTATAAATACTATTGATATAACATGGTTACTGTCTACTATAAATACTATTGATATAACATGGTTACTGTCTACTATAAATACTATTGATATAACATGGTTACTGTCTACTATAAATACTATTGATATAACATGGTTACTGTCTACTATAAATACTATTGATATAACATGGTGTGGTTACTGTCCACTATAAATACTATTGATATAACATGGTTACTGTCCACTATAAATACTATTGATATAACATGGTTACTGTCTACTATAAATACTATTGATATAACATGGTTACTGTCCACTATAAATACTATTGATATAACATGGTTACTGTCCACTATAAATACTATTGATATAACTATAAATACTATTGATATAACATGGTTACTGTCTACTATAAATACTATTGATATAACATGGTTACTGTCTACTATAAATACTATTGATATAACATGGTTACTGTCTACTATAAATACTATTGATATAACATGGTTACTGTCTACTATAAATACTATTGATATAACATGGTTACTGTCTACTATAAATACTATTGATATAACATGGTTTACTGTCTACTATAAATACTATTGATATAACATGGTTACTGTCTACTATAAATACTATTGATATAACATGGTTACTGTCTACTATAAATACTATTGATATAACATGGTTACTGTCTACTATAAATACTATTGATATAACATGGTTACTGTCTACTATAAATACTATTGATATAACATGGTTACTGTCTACTATTGATATAATACTATATAAATACTATTGATATAACATGGTTACTGTCTACTATAAATACTATTGATATAACATGGTTACTGTCTACTATAAATACTATTGATATAACATGATATAACATTACTGTCTACTATAAATACTATTGATATAACATGGTTACTGTCCACTATAAATACTATTGATATAACATGGTTACTGTCCACTATAAATACTATTGATATAACATGGTTACTGTCTACTATAAATACTATTGATATAACATGGTTACTGTCTACTATAAATACTATTGATATAACATGGTTACTGTCTGTCTACTATAAATACTATTGATATAACATGGTTACTGTCTACTATAAATACTATTGATATAACATGGTTACTGTCTACTATAAATACTATTGATATAACATGGTTACTGTCTACTATAAATACTATTGATATAACATGGTTACTGTCTACTATAAATACTATTGATATAACATGGTTACTGTCTACTATAAATACTATTGATATAACATGGTTACTGTCTACTATAAATACTATTGATATAACATGGTTACTGTCTACTATAAATACTATTGATATAACATGGTTACTGTCTACTATAAATACTATTGATATAACATGGTTACTGTCTACTATAAATACTATTGATATAACATGGTTACTGTCTACTATAAATACTATTGATATAACATGGTTACTGTCCACTATAAATACTATTGATATAACATGGTTACTGTCTACTATAAATACTATTGATATAACATGGTTACTGTCTACTATAAATACTATTGATATAACATGGTTACTGTCTACTATAAATACTATTGATATAACATGGTTACTGTCTACTATAAATACTATTGATATAACATGGTTACTGTCTACTATAAATACTATTGATATAACATGGTTACTGTCTACTATAAATACTATTGATATAACATGGTTACTGTCTACTATAAATACTATTGATATAACATGGTTACTGTCTACTATAAATACTATTGATATAACATGGTTACTGTCTACTATAAATACTATTGATATAACATGGTTACTGTCTACTATAAATACTATTGATATAACATGGTTAACTGTCCACTATAAATACTATTGATATAACATGGTTACTGTCCACTATAAATACTATTGATATAACATGGTTACTGTCTACTATAAATACTATTGATATAACATGGTTACTGTCTACTATAAATACTATTGATATAACATGGTTACTGTCTACTATAAATACTATTGATATAACATGGTTGTCTACTATAAATACTATTGATATAACATGTTACTACTATAAATACTATTGATATAACATGGTTAACTATAAATACTATTGATATAACATGGTTACTGTCTACTATAAATACTATTGATATAACATGGTTACTGTCTACTATAAATACTATTGATATAACATGGTTACTGTCTACTATAAATACTATTGATATAACATGGTTACTGTCTACTATAAATACTATTGATATAACATGGTTACTGTCTACTATAAATACTATTGATATAACATGGTTACTGTCCACTATAAATACTATTGATATAACATGGTTACTGTCTACTATAAATACTATTGATATAACATGGTTGTTACTGTCTACTATAAATACTATTGATATAACATGGTTACTGTCCACTATAAATACTATTGATATAACATGGTTACTGTCCACTATAAATACTATTGATATAACATGGTTACTGTCCACTATAAATACTATTGATATAACATGGTTACTGTCTACTATAAATACTATTGATATAACATGGTTACTACTATAAATACTATTGATATAACATGGTTACTGTCTACTATAAATACTATTGATATAACATGGTTTACTGTCTACTATAAATACTATTGATATAACATGGTTACTGTCCACTATAAATACTATTGATATAACATGGTTACTGTCTACTATAAATACTATTGATATAACATGGTTACTGTCTACTATAAATACTATTGATATAACATGGTTACTGTCTACTATAAATACTATTGATATAACATGGTTACTGTCTACTATAAATACTATTGATATAACATGGTTACTGTCTACTATAAATACTATTGATATAACATGGTTACTGTCCACTATAAATACTATTGATATAACATGGTTACTGTCCACTATAAATACTATTGATATAACATGGTTACTGTCTACTATAAATACTATTGATATAACATGGTTACTGTCTACTATAAATACTATTGATATAACATGGTTACTGTCTACTATAAATACTATTGATATAACATGGTTACTGTCTACTATAAATACTATTGATATAACATGGTTACTGTCCACTATAAATACTATTGATATAACATGGTTACTGTCTACTATAAATACTATTGATATAACATGGTTACTGTCTACTATAAATACTATTGATATAACATGGTTACTGTCTACTATAAATACTATTGATATAACATGGTTACTGTCTACTATAAATACTATTGATATAACATGGTTACTGTCTACTATAAATACTATTGATATAACATGGTTACTGTCTACTATAAATACTATTGATATAACATGGTTACTGTCCACTTAAATAAATACTATTGATATAACATGGTTACTGTCTACTATAAATACTATTGATATAACATGGTTACTGTCTACTATAAATACTATTGATATAACATGGTGTGGTTACTGTCTACTATAAATACTATTGATATAACATGGTTACTGTCTACTATAAATACTATTGATATAACATGGTTCTACTATAAATACTATTGATATAACATGGTTACTGTCTACTATAAATACTATTGATATAACATGGTTACTGTCTACTATAAATACTATTGATATAACATGGTTACTGTCTACTATAAATACTATTGATATAACATGGTTACTGTCTACTATAAATACTATTGATATAACATGGTTACTGTCCACTATAAATACTATTGATATAACATGGTTACTGTCTACTATAAATACTATTGATATAACATGGTTACTGTCTACTATAAATACTATTGATATAACATGGTTACTGTCTACTATAAATACTATTGATATAACATGGTTACTGTCCACTATAAATACTATTGATATAACATGGTTACTGTCTACTATAAATACTATTGATATAACATGGTTACTGTCTACTATAAATACTATTGATATAACATGGTTACTGTCTACTATAAATACTATTGATATAACATGGTTACTGTCCACTATAAATACTATTGATATAACATGGTTACTGTCCACTATAAATACTATTGATATAACATGGTTACTGTCTACTATAAATACTATTGATATAACATGGTTACTGTCTACTATAAATACTATTGATATAACATGGTTACTGTCTACTATAAATACTATTGATATAACATGGTTACTGTCTACTATAAATACTATTGATATAACATGGTTACTGTCTACTATAAATACTATTGATATAACATGGTTACTGTCTACTATAAATACTATTGATATAACATGGTTACTGTCTACTATAAATACTATTGATATAACATGGTTACTGTCTACTATAAATACTATTGATATAACATGGTTACTGTCCACTATAAATACTATTGATATAACATGGTTACTGTCCACTATAAATACTATTGATATAACATGGTTACTGTCTACTATAAATACTATTGATATAACATGGTGATATAACATGGTTACTGTCCACTATAAATACTATTGATATAACATGGTTACTGTCTACTATAAATACTATTGATATAACATGGTTACTGTCTACTATAAATACTATTGATATAACATGGTTACTGTCTACTATAAATACTATTGATATAACATGGTTACTGTCTACTATAAATACTATTGATATAACATGGTTACTGTCTACTATAAATACTATTGATATAACATGGTTATATAACTGTCTACTATAAATACTATTGATATAACATGGTTACTGTCTACTATAAATACTATTGATATAACATGGTTACTGTCTACTATAAATACTATTGATATAACATGGTTACTATAAATACTATAAATAACTGGTTACTGATATAAATACTATTGATATAACATGGTACTGTCTACTATAAATACTATTGATATAACATGGTTACTGTCTACTATAAATACTATTGATATAACATGGTTACTGTCTACTATAAATACTATTGATATAACATGGTTACTGTCTACTATAAATACTATTGATATAACATGGTTACTGTCTACTATAAATACTATTGATATAACATGGTTACTGTCTACTATAAATACTATTGATATAACATGGTTACTGTCTACTATAAATACTATTGATATGATATAAAATACTATTGATATAACATGGTTACTGTCTACTATAAATACTATTGATATAACATGGTTACTGTCTACTATAAATACTATTGATATAACATGGTTACTGTTTACTGTCCACTATAAATACTATTGATATAACATGGTTACTGTCTACTATAAATACTATTGATATAACATGGTTACTGTCCACTATAAATACTATTGATATAACATGGTGTGGTTACTGTCTACTATAAATACTATTGATATAACATGGTTACTGTCCACTATAAATACTATTGATATAACATGGTTACTGTCTACTATAAATACTATTGATATAACATGGTTACTGTCTACTATAAATACTATTGATATAACATGGTTACTGTCTACTATAAATACTATTGATATAACATGGTTATACTATAAATACTATTGATATACATGGTTTACTGTCTACTATAAATACTATTGATATAACATGGTTACTGTCTACTATAAATACTATTGATATAACATGGTTACTGTCTACTATAAATACTATTGATATAACATGGTTACTGTCCACTATAAATACTATTGATATAACATGGTTACTGGATATAACATGGTTACTGTCTACTATAAATACTATTGATATAACATGGTTACTGTCTACTATAAATACTATTGATATAACATGGTTACTGTCTACTATAAATACTATTGATATAACATGGTTACTGTCCACTATAAATACTATTGATATAACATGGTTACTGTCTACTATAAATACTATTGATATAACATGGTTACTGTCCACTATAAATACTATTGATATAACATGGTTACTGTCTACTATAAATACTATTGATATAACATGGTTACTGTCTACTATAAATACTATTGATATAACATGGTTACTGTCTACTATAAATACTATTGATATAACATGGTTACTGTCTACTATAAATACTATTGATATAACATGGTTACTGTCTACTATAAATACTATTGATATAACATGGTTACTGTCTACTATAAATACTATTGATATAACATGGTTACTGTCTACTATAAATACTATTGATATAACATGGTTACTGTCTACTATAAATACTATTGATATAACATGGTTACTGTCTACTATAAATACTATTGATATAACATGGTTACTGTCTACTATAAATACTATTGATATAACATGGTTACATCTACTATAAATACTATTGATATAACATGGTTAACTATAAATACTATTGATATAACATGGTTACTGTCTACTATAAATACTATATAAATACTATTGATATAACATGGTTACTGTCCACTATAAATACTATTGATATAACATGGTTACTGTCTACTATAAATACTATTGATATAACATGGTTACTGTCTACTATACTATTGATATAACATGGTTACTGTCTATTAAATACTATTGATATAACATGGTTACTGTCTACTATAAATACTATTGATATAACATGGTTACTGTCCACTATAAATACTATTGAATAACATGGTTATACTATAAATACTATTGATATAACATGGTTACTGTCCACTATAAATACTATTGATATAACATGGTTACTGTCTACTATAAATACTATTGATATAACATGGTTACTGTCTACTATAAATACTATTGATATAACATGTGTTACTGTCTACTATAAATACTATTGATATAACATGGTTACTGTCTACTATAAATACTATTGATATAACATGGTTACTGTCTACTATAAATACTATTGATATAACATGGTTACTGTCTACTATAAATACTATTGATATAACATGGTTACTGTCTACTATAAATACTATTGATATAACATGGTTACTGTCCACTATAAATACTATTGATATAACATGGTTCTACTATAAATACTATTGATATAACATGTTACTGTCTACTATAAATACTATTGATATAACATGGTTACTGTCTACTATAAATACTATTGATATAACATGGTTACTGTCCACTATAAATACTATTGATATAACATGGTTACTGTCTACTATAAATACTATTGATATAACATGGTGATATAAATACTATTGATATAACATGGTTACTGTCCACTATAAATACTATTGATATAACATGGTTACTGTCTACTATAAATACTATTGATATAACATGGTTACTGTCTACTATAAATACTATTGATATAACATGGTTACTGTCTACTATAAATACTATTGATATAACATGGTTGGTTACTGTCTACTATAAATACTATTGATATAACATGGTTACTGTCTACTATAAATACTATTGATATAACATGGTTACTGTCTACTATAAATACTATTGATATAACATGGTTACTGTCTACTATAAATACTATTGATATAACATGGTTACTACTATAAATACTATTGATATAACATGGTTACTGTCTACTATAAATACTATTGATATAACATGGTTACTGTCTACTATAAATACTATTGATATAACATGGTTTACTGTCTACTATAAATACTATTGATATAACATGGTTACTGTCTACTATAAATACTATTGATATAACATGGTTACTGTCTACTATAAATACTATTGATATAACATGGTTACTGTCTACTATAAATACTATTGATATAACATGGTTACTGTCTACTATAAATACTATTGATATAACATGGTTACTGTCTACTATAAATACTATTGATATAACATGGTTACTGTCTACTATAAATACTATTGATATAACATGGTTACTGTCTACTATAAATACTATTGATATAACATGGTTACTGTCTACTATAAATACTATTGATATAACATGGTTACTGTCCACTATAAATACTATTGATATAACATGGTTACTGTCCACTATAAATACTATTGATATAACATGGTTACTGTCTACTATAAATACTATTGATATAACATGGTTACTGTCTACTATAAATACTATTGATATAACATGGTATAACATGGTTACTGTCCACTATAAATACTATTGATATAACATGGTGTCTACTATAAATACTATTGACTTACTGTCTACTATAAATACTATTGATATAACATGGTTACTGTCTACTATAAATACTATTGATATAACATGGTTACTGTCTACTATAAATACTATTGATATAACATGGTTACTGTCTACTATAAATACTATTGATATAACATGGTTACTGTCTACTATAAATACTATTGATATAACATGGTTACTGTCTACTATAAATACTATTGATATAACATGGTGTGGTTACTGTCCACTATAAATACTATTGATATAACATGGTTACTGTCTACTATAAATACTATTGATATAACATGGTTACTGTCTACTATAAATACTATTGATATAACATGGTGTGGTTACTGTCTACTATAAATACTATTGATATAACATGGTTACTGTCTACTATAAATACTATTGATATAACATGGTTACTGTCCACTATAAATACTATTGATATAACATGGTTACTGTCCACTATAAATACTATTGATATAACATGGTTACTGTCTACTATAAATACTATTGATATAACATGGTTACTGTCTACTATAAATACTATTGATATAACATGGTTACTGTCTACTATAAATACTATTGATATAACATGGTTACTGTCCACTATAAATACTATTGATATAACATGGTATAACATGGTTACTGTCTACTATAAATACTATTGATATAACATGGTTACTGTATAACATGGTTACTACTATAAATACTATTGATATAACATGGTTACTGATATACTATAAATAAATACTATTGATATAACATGGTTACTGTCCACTATAAATACTATTGATATAACATGGTTACTGTCTACTATAAATACTATTGATATAACATGGTTACTAAATACTATTGATATAACATGGTTACTCTACTATAAATACTATTGATATAACATGGTTACTGTCTACTATAAATACTATTGATATAACATGGTTACTGTCTACTATAAATACTATTGATATAACATGGTTACTGTCTACTATAAATACTATTGATATAACATGGTTACTGTCTACTATAAATACTATTGATATAACATGGTTACTGTCCACTATAAATACTATTGATATAACATGGTTACTGTCCACTATAAATACTATTGATATAACATGGTTACTGTCCACTATAAATACTATTGATATGGTGTGGTTACTGTCTACTATAAATACTATTGATATAACATGGTTACTGTCTACTATAAATACTATTGATATAACATGGTTACTGTCTACTATAAATACTATTGATATAACATGGTTACTGTCTACTATAAATACTATTGATATAACATGGTTACTGTCTCTATAAATACTATTGATATAACATGGTTAACTATAAATACTATTGATATAACATGGTTACTGTCCACTATAAATACTATTGATATAACTATTGATATAACATGGTTACTGTATAAATACTATTGATATAACATGGTTACTATATAATACTATTGATATAACATGGTTACTGTCCACTATAAATACTATTGATATAACATGGTTACTGTCTACTATAAATACTATTGATATAACATGGTTACTGTCTACTATAAATACTATTGATATAACATGGTTACTGTCTACTATAAATACTATTGATATAACATGGTTACTGTCTACTATAAATACTATTGATATAACATGGTTACTGTCTACTATAA
Organism: Oncorhynchus nerka; assembly: GCF_034236695.1. NCBI lineage: Eukaryota > Metazoa > Chordata > Actinopteri > Salmoniformes > Salmonidae > Oncorhynchus > Oncorhynchus nerka. The sequence continues at coordinate 160,828 of NW_027040130.1, forward strand.
ATACTATTGATATAACATGGTTACTGTCTACTATAAATACTATTGATATAACATGGTTACTATTGATATAACTGGTTACTATAAATACTATTGATATAACATGGTTACTGTCCACTATAAATACTATTGATATGGTGTGGTTACTGTCTACTATAAATACTATTGATATAACATGGTTACTGTCTACTATAAATACTATTGATATAACATGGTTACTGTCTACTATAAATACTATTGATATAACATGGTTACTGTCTACTATAAATATTGATATAACATGGTTACTATTGATATAACATGGTTACTGTCTACTATAAATACTATTGATATAACATGGTTACTGTCTACTATAAATACTATTGATATAACATGGTTACTGTCCACTATAAATACTATTGATATAACATGGTTACTGTCTACTATAAATACTATTGATATAACATGGTTAAATACTGTCCACTATAAATACTATTGATATAACATAAATACTATTGATATAACATGGTATATAACATGTTACTGTCTACTATAAATACTATTGATATAACATGGTTACTGTCTACTATAAATACTATTGATATAACATGGTTACTGTCTACTATAAATATAAATACTATTGATATAAATACTATTGATATAACATGGTTACTGTCCACTATAAATACTATTGATATAACATGGTTACTGTCCACTATAAATACTATTGATATAACATGGTTACTGTCTACTATAAATACTATTGATATAACATGGTGTGGTTACTGTCTACTATAAATACTATTGATATAACATGGTTACTGTCTACTATAAATACTATTGATATAACATGGTTACTGTCTACTATAAATACTATTGATATAACATGGTTACTGTCTACTATAAATACTATTGATATAACATGGTTACTGTCTACTATAAATACTATTGATATAACATGGTTACTGTCTACTATAAATACTATTGATATAACATGGTTACTGTCCACTATAAATACTATTGATATAACATGGTTACTGTCTACTATAAATACTATTGATATAACATGGTTACTGTCTACTATAAATACTATTGATATAACATGGTTACTGTCTACTATAAATACTATTGATATAACATTGGTTACTGTCTACTATAAATACTATTGATATAACATGGTTACTGTCTACTATAAATACTATTGATATAACATGGTTACTGTCTACTATAAATACTATTGATATAACATGGTTACTGTCTACTATAAATACTATTGATATAACATGGTTACTGTCTACTATAAATACTATTGATATAACATGGTTACTGTCTACTATAAATACTATTGATATAACATGGTTACTGTCTACTATAAATACTATTGATATAACATGGTTACTGTCTACTATAAATACTATTGATATAACATGGTTACTGTCTACTATAAATACTATTGATATAACATGGTTACTGTCTACTATAAATACTATTGATATAACATGGTTACTGTCTACTATAAATACTATTGATATAACATGGTTACTGTCTACTATAAATACTATTGATATAACATGGTTACTGTCCACTATAAATACTATTGATATAACATGGTTACTGTTTACTGTCTACTATAAATACTATTGATATAACATGGTTACTGTCTACTATAAATACTATTGATATAACATGGTTACTGTCTACTATAAATACTATTGATATAACATGGTTACTGTCTACTATAAATACTATTGATATAACATGGTTACTGTCTACTATAAATACTATTGATATAACATGGTTACTGTCTACTATAAATACTATTGATATAACATGGTTTACTGTCCACTATAAATACTATTGATATAACATGGTTACTGTCTACTATAAATACTATTGATATAACATGGTTACTGTCTACTATAAATACTATTGATATAACATGGTTACTGTCTACTATAAATACTATTGATATAACATGGTTACTGTCTACTATAAATACTATTGATATAACATGGTTACTGTACTGTCCACTATAAATACTATTGATATAACATGGTTACTGTCCACTATAAATACTATTGATATAACATGGTTACTGTCTACTATAAATACTATTGATATAACATGGTTACTGTCTACTATAAATACTATTGATATAACATGGTTACTATATAAATACTATTGATATAACATGGTTACTGTCCACTATAAATACTATTGATATAACATGGTTACTGTCTACTATAAATACTATTGATATAACATGGTTACTGTCCACTATAAATACTATTGATATAACATGGTTACTGTCTACTATAAATACTATTGATATAACATGGTTACTGTCTACTATAAATACTATTGATATAACATGGTTACTGTCTACTATAAATACTATTGATATAACATGGTTACTGTCTACTATAAATACTATTGATATAACATGGTTACTGTCTACTATAAATACTATTGATATAACATGGTTACTGTCCACTATAAATACTATTGATATAACATGGTTACTGTCTACTATAAATACTATTGATATAACATGGTTACTGTCTACTATAAATACTATTGATATAACATGGTTATATATAAATACTATTGATATAACATGGTTACTGTCCACTATAAATACTATTGATATAACATGGTTACTGTCTACTATAAATACTATTGATATAACATGGTTACTGTCTACTATAAATACTATTGATATAACATGGTTACTGTCTACTATAAATACTATTGATATAACATGGTTACTGTCTACTATAAATACTATTGATATAACATGGTTACTGTCTACTATAAATACTATTGATATAACATGGTTACTGTCTACTATAAATACTATTGATATAACATGGTTACTGTCTACTATAAATACTATTGATATAACATAAATACTATTGTTACTGTCTACTATAAATACTATTGATATAACATGGTTACTGTCTACTATAAATACTATTGATATAACATGGTTACTGTCCACTATAAATACTATTGAAATACTATTGATATAACATGGTTACTGTCCACTATAAATACTATTGATATAACATGGTTACTGTCTACTATAAATACTATTGATATAACATGGTTACTGTCTACTATAAATACTATTGATATAACATGGTTACTGTCTACTATAAATACTATTGATATAACATGGTTACTGTCTACTATAAATACTATTGATATAACATGGTTACTATAAAATACTATTGATATAACATGGTTACTGTCCACTATAAATACTATTGATATAACATGGTTACTGTCCACTATAAATACTATTGATATAACATGGTTACTGTCTACTATAAATACTATTGATATAACATGGTTACTGTCTATAAATACTACTATAAATACTATTGATATAACATGGTTACTGTCCACTATAAATACTATTGATATAACATGGTGTGTTAACTATAAATACTATTGATATAACATGGTTACTGTCTACTATAAATACTATTGATATAACATGGTTACTGTCTACTATAAATACTATTGATATAACATGGTTACTGTCTACTATAAATACTATTGATATAACATGGTTACTGTCTACTATAAATACTATTGATATAACATGGTTACTGTCTACTATAAATACTATTGATATAACATGGTTACTGTCTACTATAAATACTATTGATATAACATGGTTACTGTCTACTATAAATACTATTGATATAACATGGTTACTGTCTACTATAAATACTATTGATATAACATGGTTACTGTCTACTATAAATACTATTGATATAACATGGTTACTGTCTACTATAAATACTATTGATATAACATGGTTACTGTCTACTATAAATACTATTGATATAACATGGTTACTGTCTACTATAAATACTATTGATATAACATTGTTACTGTCTACTATAAATACTATTGATATAACATGGTTACTGTCCACTATAAATACTATTGATATAACATGGTTACTGTCTACTATAAATACTATTGATATAACATGGTTACTGTCTATAAATACTATTGATATAACATGGTTATACTATAAATGATATAACATGGTTACTGTCTACTATAAATACTATTGATATAACATGGTTACTGTCCACTATAAATACTATTGATATAACATGGTTAACTATAAATACTATTGATATAACATGTTACTGTCCACTATAAATACTATTGATATAACATGGTTACTGTCTACTATAAATACTATTGATATAACATGGTTACTGTCTACTATAAATACTATTGATATAACATGGTTACTGTCTACTATAAATACTATTGATATAACATGGTTACTGTCTACTATAAATACTATTGATATAACATGGTTACTGTCTACTATAAATACTATTGATATAACATGGTTACTGTCTACTATAAATACTATTGATATAACATGGTTACTGTCTACTATAAATACTATTGATATAACATGGTTACTGTCTACTATAAATACTATTGATATAACATGGTTACTGTCTACTATAAATACTATTGATATAACA